>NW_022436956.1:5571980-5614261 GCF_009761245.1 Sapajus apella
ATCACTGTCATTATACCATCACCATCATCACCATCACCATCATTATCTTCACCATCACCATCATCACCATCATCATCATCATTATACCATCACCATCATCACCATCACCATCATCATCCTCACCATCACCATCACCACTGTCACTATACCATCACCATCATCACCATCATCATTGTCATTATCACCATCATTGCCATCATCATCATTGTCATTACCTCTGCCACAGGGGAAAGGCTGATACTTGCTCAGGTGGAGGGGGTGGGTATTGCCTCCTTGTCCCCAAAACCATGATACCTGTCTTTCCCAGATCAAGCACATCTTTTTATAAGGATACTGGGAGCATTGAAAAGCAACACATCACCAGAGAACCAGGGGATGCCATTTAGCTCATGAATCATGTTTTGCCACCCAGTGGTGGGTAGAGGAAGACGGGATGGGACAAGACCTTAGCACTTGGGGTTTTGCAGAGTGTCCCATGAAAAAATCTCTCCACTGTTCTCAGTCCCTACACCTCTCCATTCTGTTATCATGTTACTCCACAGTCCTCTCCTAAGACCCTCATTCTTGACTTGGGATGCTGATCCCCATGTGACAAGGTGCCTCCTTGAGCCTTCTAGAGCCTGTCACCTTCACTGTCAGTTGGATGAACAGTGGAGTCCTCTTCTACCTAAGCTCTGTAAGGCTCAGAAGGGAGCAATGGGTGGGCCAGAGGATGGTGGGTATTTTTGCAAGGGAGATGTCCTTTCACCCCAGCCAATTAGAGCCAGTGTAGTCATGAGAAATGTAGATTCTGCTATGGGCTAATCCAACGGAAGGTTCTAGTTAGTGGTGATTGAGATAAAAGGATTATAGAAGTAGAAGGCTGAATAATTCAGCCCCTTACCTCCTTAATAGCTCCCTACCACTGCCTTAATCTCACTTCCGACATGGAGGCATCAGGGTATGGAGCCAAGAAATTCATAAAAGAAGCTCAAAGAGCCAACAACAGATGAAAATACACCTAACCTCACTTACAACAAAAATGCAGATTCAAATGGGACGACAAGAATTTGAGGAAACTAATTTGTGGCAAAAAGGAAGTACAAAAAGATATATACACGAGGATATTTGTTGCAGTGTTGTTTGTAGTAGAAAATGAGTAGAAACAAATGTACATGAATAAATGAATGATTAAATGTATTATGGGGCCAGGAGCAGTGGCTCACACCTGTAATCCCAGTACTTCTGGAGGCCAAAGCAGGCAGATTGTTTGAGGCCAGGTGTTTGAGACCAGCCTGGGCAACATGGCAGAACCCTGTCTTTACAAAAAATATAAAAGTTAGCCAGGCATGGTGGTATACATCTATAGTTCCAGTTGCTCAGGAGGCTGAGGTGGGAGGATTGCTTGAGCCCAGGAGGTAGAGATTGCTGTGAGCTGTGACCACTGCATTCCAGCCTGGGCAATAGATTAATAGCTGTCTCAAAAAAATGTATTATGGATCATCTATGTAATGAATACCACAGCAAGCATTAAAGCAGTGGGTAGGCTTTAAATTTCCCGAGGAAAAAAAATGTCCTTGCTACATTAAAAAAATAATGTGAGGAACAATCTGTATGTTTCCGTTTGTGCAAAAGAATTCTCTGTGGAGCGTGTGTGTAAAAAAGAGTGGATGGATACATACCTAACTTAAGACAGGATCCGTTTCAGAAGTGAAATTAAAAAGGAGGAGGTGGGAAAGCTATTAATTTTTACCTGGTGCATGGTTTATTATTTGAATTTTTATAATAAAAATTGTAAAAGAGATATTTACCAAACAGAATATGTAACTAACTCCATCTCACTACTCTAAGAGCTGGCAAATCCAGACTTTCACACACATCTCAGAACATGATGACGCAGGGATCAGTTCAGTGCCGTGGTGTGATGCAGGCTGACACCTGGACCTGGTTCTTCTCCCTGGAGTGGGGAAAATCGTATGAGGACAGTACAGGTTGTGCAGGTCCTGGGGGAAACTCCTATCTTGCGAGAAAGAGCCTGATATCAGGTGGGCAGACCTCAGTGGCAGCCACACTGGGGTAATCCAATGTGGGATTCAGGGGGTTGGTCTATCAGCAGAGGCCATGTTATTCCAAGACGTGGGAAAGCAGGTGGGCAGCAACTGGAAGCTTGTCAAGATGTCATGAAGCCATCTGGACCCTTGTCAAGATGTCACAGTGACAAAGTTGATACCTGTACTGGTGCTTATATATGTTTCCAGAATGAATGAGAGAGGCATCCAGAAAGAAAGAGCAAGACGAGATGCCAGTGCAGTGACTGGTATGAGGGTAATGGTGTTTGTGGCTAGAGTGTTCGGGTGCACTTCAGGGGTGTCTAAGCACCTAGGAGGGACAGCCAGATGGCCCCAGCTGCAGAGAAGCAAGGCTGGAGATTCTGGGCAGGAGGCTGCAGACTAGAATGGAAACTGGCTCCCGGCGCCTTCCTCTTTAAGTCTGCAAGAGCCCTAGTACAGATGGACCCCTTCTGAGCTGTGTGTGCGTGAGGTCCGGCCCCTTGCTGTTTGCAGACAAGCTGCTGGGCAAGGCCTGGCCACTGAAGCTCTGCCTGCCGGCTCCAGAAGTGGACACCACATGCGTCCATGCGGTGGGGCAGCCTGGCCTCAGTGGGTTGCCAAGGCTGCCGCTCTGCTGCCCTCTGTTCATGGCTCCTAAGCACAAGCCTGCCGGAGGTAACTGAGTGGAAAGTCAGCATAACAATCAGGCGTTCCTCCCCCTGGCATCCTGACAGCCTCTGCACTGTGGGAACTCTTATCATGACGGGATGGAGATGGGGTAGGGACCAGCTCCAGAGACTCCTTTAGGGGCAGGCCTCCTCACGGGTGCTCCCTGTGAGGCAGCTGCTCTAGAGTGTGGTGCTCAGCAGGTCCTGGCAGCTCCCTGGGTGGGGAGGGAGGTGTTGTGGCTGTGGGGACAGTAGCTTCTCTGTGGGTGAGTCCCCTCCGTGCTTCACCTCTCCTCTGCGACGGCTGGTCTCCTCTCCCCAACACAGAGCTGCAGAAGAAGCTGGGAGAGGGTAGTGGGGAAGGAGCCACGTCCTGGCCTGGCCCTTTCCACCTGCATGGCGCTGGGCAGATCATGAAGCTCTCTAAGTCTCACACTGCACACTTGTAAGATGCTGGCTATCAGCCTGTCTGCCTCGCAGGGCCACTGTGAGATGGGAGCAGCACCAAGGAATGTGGATTGAGTGCCTCTGAGGTGCCAAGCACTGTGGCCCCATGTATTGTTCGGTTTTGTTCATGGTTTTCATCACTATGTAACATACAACCCAGCATGCTTATTATTATCTTGATTATCCGTCTGCCTCTCCAGGAAGAAAGTTCCATGAAGAGAAAGCTTTGGGCATCATTTGTTCACCATGTTTAGAGCAGTGCCTGGTGAGTCAGAGAGGCTCAGAATCACTGGTGGAGCAGTGAATGAATGGTCCTGTCACTGAGTCCTTGCTGAGATGATCCATGGTAGAGACGGGAGCATGGGCTGGAGGAGGAGGATCATGGTTATGAATTCACAGAGGAGCATGCCATGGACCTGGCATTGAAACTGGCTGTTTAACCCTAACGTCTGCACTCTTCATTGCTCTAAACAACATGATGTCCAGGAAAGTTCTGCTACGCTATAAAGAGCTGTGTGCCTGTAAGCTGTTATAAGAATTGCACCTTCCCTTGCCCAATGACCTGAACATAAACTTCCTGTTTGTGCAGTGCCTTGCAGCCTCCGCCCTCAGCCTTCACTCTTGGCTGGTTTTCGGTAGCATGGACAACTCTCAGCTTTTTGCTGGTCCTCATCGTGTATGTTATCCACAGCTAATCTGTAATCCAAGGCCGATTTTCCTGGGTCACCCTGCCCATTCGCTGCTCTCTCTCTCCTGTCAGCTGGTGGAGAGTGTGCTCCTGAGGTTAGCACAACTTTTTGTGACCAGCTCAAGCCAAACTGTTGCAGAGTGGAGGTCCTGTAACAGACACGCTGAATTCCTGGGTCAGGGTGCGAAGCTATCTGCTGCCAAGATGGACTCCCTCTCCTCTCCTCGTTAGCCTTGGTGCCTGAGAATCAGGTGGGAAATCTCAAGAGCTTTTTTTTTTTTTTTTTTGAGACGGAGTTTCACTCTTGTTGCCCAGGCTGGAGTGCAATGGCATGATCTCAGCTCACCACAACCTTTGCCTCCTGGGTTCAAGTGATTCTCCTGTCTCAGCCTCCTGAGGAGCTGGGATTACAGGTGTGTGGCACCACGCCAGGCTAAGTTTTTGTATTTTTAGTAGAGACAGGATTTCATCATGTTGACCAGGCTGGCCTTGAACTCCTGACCTCAGGTGATCCACCTGCCTCGGCCTCCCAAACTGTTGGGATTACTGGCATGAGCCACCATGCCCCGTCGACAGCTGTTTTACGTGGAATACACACTTACAGTTTCTCTGCTTCCGTCCTGTTATGAATGTCCCTTTTGGTTTGGCCCTGCACTGCCTCTGTGCCCTCACTTGGACTTGACTCCATGCCTTGCTCTCTGCTGTCCCTTTTCTGTCTCTCACTTTCTCTCTGTCACATACCTAGCCTGGGGCTTAGATATGATGCTTGTGCTCAGGAACTACCAGGGTAGTGTGGGGAGGGAGAAAAGCCAGACAACACATCTCTCCCCACCATCCTGCCATCCGAATTCCACACTCAGCTGCCTGTCTCCTGCTGATCTTGAGAAAAACCTCTGGAAGGCTGTGCTTCTTCTTGGGTGGTCAGAGAACAAGGCTTTCCCTCCCAAGCTGATGAATCCAAATGGAGGGGGAAGAGTGGTGCAGAAGTAGAGTTTTCCACCCTCGTAGCTGGGAGAGGGTGGCTTCCCGATGTCTTCTGGGGAGCAAGTGTTCAGCCAGCCAGTCCCGAGGGGATCTTCAGCAGTGGAAACAAAGGGGCAGGTGGGAGAAGGAAAGGCATGGGCTTTGGAGTCAGCTCAGCTCTGAACTCTGACTCCACCCTTTCTTGGATGTTCACTGTTGGTCACGTCATACCTCTGAGCCTCCGTATCTCCCTCTACAGAATCTCAGCTCTCAGGGTTGCTGTGAGGATCGGATGAGATGGCTTATGAAGTACCCTATAAACAAAGCACATTCATATTAGTCATTCTGTGACAAAGCGGAGAAAAGTTTATGTACCAGCATTTCCCTTAGAAGGGGAAAGCTAATTTGTTGTGGAAATACTTTGATCTATGCTTTGGAACAGAAGCTGAAAGTTCAGGAGGACCTAGGCATGAAAAGAATGTCTGGCATGGCAGGGGGAGGGCTTGTGCTTGATTCTGTGGAGGTTCTGGGGAGAGGAAATATGAGGGGGAAAGGCTGTGAGGTGCATGAATCAACCCCACTCCATGGCCACCTCCCCATATTCAGTTTCTCTGAATTCACAAGGTGCTTGCATGTGAGTTTTTCGTAGTAATTGGGGGTTGGGGTGACATTTGGATTGACGTGGGGCAGCATGGAGGTAGATGCACAAATGAACTACACGGAGGTGGGAGAGTCATGAGCAGATACGCACCAGAATTCACAGACATTGTGAGGAGGTCTTTGGACTCTCATTGGGAAAGAAATGGGGGTTCAAATCAGGTTTAACTGGGCATTTGCGGACTAGGAAGTTACAATGGACATCTCATAACCTCCTACGCCGTCATCACCATTGTCACCATCGTCATCATCCTCTTCCTCATCCCTGTTTAGTAGGGAGGGAGAAACAGGTTCAAGTGCAGTGCTTTGCTCAGTCAAGGTCACATGGCACCAATGGTGACAAGACTGGTTTTAAATTCCCTATGGCCTGTCTCCAGACTGTGACTGTTCTCGCTGAGCCAGACCACCTGTCCATCATGAAGGACGTGTGATCTCAGGTAACATGTGAGGAAACTAATCTCATAAGGGTTGCACAATCTGCCCAAGGCCAGACTTGGTCTTAATGGAGGGTGTTGAGGACAGGAAGGAGATGCCTGCAGGGAGTAGGCCACTGGCTGGGCCTGCAGGGCTAAGGGGAGCTGTTTTTGTTTTAGACAAATTGCTTCACTTATGAGGACGATTGTCCCTCCTAATCCTGTCTGTTAATTGTATTAAAGCTTCCCCTCTCTGCCAGGGGGTTGAGGGCTGCGGTGACAGGACTGGGCACAGGACCTGGGAGTGCTGTCTGCACCCCCTGCTTTAACACCCAGGCTGCACCTGCTTCATTCTTGTGCAGCCCGGTTTCATTTGGTCACACTTCAAAGCATAATCTCACATAAAAAGGCCAAATTTAGTTTTATTCAAATAACTACTGAACATGAAATCTTTGAAGGATCATCACCAACTCTGATTATTGTTGACTAAGAAGGAAGGTCTAGAAAGAGAGCGATCATTTACATAATTGAACACTCAGGGAAGGTTTAAAAGCTAATCTTGTGTGCGTGTACATCTTTTTTTATTTCAGAAAGCTTAACACCTGTGTCAGATGTCCTCTGTGGAAACCCTGTTGGCTATGCAGACAAAGAGGCTGGCCCCAGGACGGCTGCAGGACAGCAGGGCTGGAATCTTTCCATACTTCCTAGATCAGTATTTCTCTATCTCAGCTACACTGTCAAATGGTCGCCAGCTCAATTTTTTACCTAAGGAAGGAGAAATGAGGAAGGTGAGAGAGAAAAGGAAATTAGGAGATTCCCCCAAACAGAGGGGGCAAATGACAGAGGAGGAACGGATAGGGTGGCAGGGTCTTGCTGACATACCGTGTTCGAGCTTGGGAGATCTGTTCTAGCGCCAGTGTGTCGATGGGAATGGCTCAGTGATTGCCAAATACCCACCTGCCGCAGTTGGCATCCTCATCATTAAGACAGAAATTAGCCCAGTTCAACCTGGGTTCTGTGTGGGAAACTGCTTACATGGTTTCCCTATTCTGGGTCCCAGGACATCAACCCTTCATCAAGTACTGGTCATCCTGTCTAAAGATACCTAGAAAAGTTCTTCAATAAGAAGATGTTGGAGGGTTTGTGGAGAATGACAGCTGTCTGTGCTGAGCGTTTGCCTAGGCAGTGGTGAGCTGGGGCCGGCTCACACCCGCTCACAAGAGCCAACTGGGAACATCTCCTCCCAACTCTGCATCAGTGGCATCACAGTGCTTGCTTGAAATTGGCCATGGCGGGAGCTTTAAAATTTTATGTATATTTTCCCAGCCTTATTGAGGTATAATTGATAATACATGTATGTATAATTGACATCTATATGATTGACATCTATATACAATTGACATATATTTATACAAATAAAAATTGTACATATTTAAGGTGCATAATGATTTGATATAAATATACATCATAAAATAATTACCACAATCAAGCTAATTAACCTGTCCATCACCATACGTAGTAACTTTTTTCTTTGTGATGGAAATACAGTACTCAAGATCTACTCTCTTAGTGAATTTCAAGTATACAATATATCATTATTGACTATAGCATAGTCGCCATGCTGTCAGGATGGTGACTCCGGAACTTATTCATCTTAGAACTGCAAGTCTGTACACTTTGACCAACATCTTCCCAGTTTCCCCAGGCCCTAGCCCTTGGTAACCACTGTTCTACGGTCTGTTTCTCTGAGTTTGGCTTTTTAAAGATTCCACATGTAAGTGAGATCATTCAGTATGTGTCTTTTTGTGTCTGGCTTATTTCACTTGCATAAGGTCCTCCAGGTTCATTTGTGTTTTCTTCCATTGGTAGGATTTCCTTCTTTTTAAAGGCTGAACAATATTCCATTGTATTCTAATGTTCCATGTGTACAGATACCACATTTTCTTTAACCGTTCATCCATCAAAGGACACTTAGGTTGTTTTCATACCTCTGTGAAACATGCTGCAATGAACATGGGAATGTAGACATCTCTTCGAGACAGTGATTTGATATCCTTTGGATATATACTGTGAAGTGAAATTGCTGGATCATATGGTAGTTCTGGTTTTAACTTTCTGAGGAACATCCACACAGTTTTGCATAATAGCTGTATCAATTTACATTCACATGTGGGGATATTTACACCATGAAAATTGGCAAACAAGCTGGGGCTTTTCCTTTGCTGGCGAGTCAAATTAAAGCATTTATCAGTAAAACAACAACGAGATACCACTGCACATCGATGAGAATAGCTAAAATCCAACACAGGCAACACCAAATGTTGGTGAGGATGTGGAGTAACAGAAACTCTCACTTATTGCTGGTGGAAATGCAAAATGGTACAGCCACTTTGGAAGGCAGTTTGGAGGTTTCTTACAAAACTAAACATGCTCTTACCATATGCTCCAGCAATTGTGCTCCTCGAACAGCCAGGCAGAATACCAGCCTCAGAATACTCTGAGAGCATGAAAAATGAGACCAAGCGAAGCCAATTCATAATTGTGTCTCAACACAGACAAAAACAAGGTTGCTGTGTGGCACAGCTGACCTTGCCTGAGAAACGACTCTGTCACTTCTTTACCAACTAGGGCTGTGTCCTGGCTCCAGTGTCTCCTTCCTACAGATGGGACTTATTGAGATGCCAACATGGAATTGCCCCTACTTTTTCATAGCACCCAATCTAGAGGGCAGCCCCACTTCCTTAGGCTCTCTCCCACATCACAAATAAAAGCCTAAATCTTAAAATAAGTGCTTCTAACACCTCCTTAGTGAGATGCCTGGTTCCTTCATGGTCCTGTGTGCTCCCTCAGCAAGTAAGAAGTCCAGCTTGTGTGTTCTGGTGGGCTTTGGCTGGAGAACACTGACAAAAACAAGAGCAAAAGTTGCATTCTACCTGCTTATTACCTGTAGTTTTGCCCTCTCTGCATCATTTTTATTCTGCCAAGATAATAACTGTTTCCTTCTTTCCCTCCCTTCCTTCTTCCCCTCCTTCCCTTCTTATTTCCCCCTCATCACAGAATATTATCTGGCCAGGCGCGGTGGCTCACGCCTGTAATCCAGCGCTTCGGGATGCCGGGGGAGAGGATTGCTTGAGGCCAGGAGTTTGAGACCAGCCTGGCAACATAGTGAGACTCCTATCTCTAAATAATGAGTAATAAATGAATGAATAAATAAATAAATAAAATTAACTGGGCGTGGTGGCGGGTGCCTGTGGTCCTAGTTACTCAGAGGCTAAAGCAGAAGGATCGCTTGAGCCCAGGAGGTTGAGGCTGCAGTGAGCTCTGATCACACTATTGTCTTCTAGCTTACATGACAGAGTGAGACTCTGTCTCAAACAAAACAAAACAAAACAAAACAAAACACCCTAAAATATTGGCCACTATTCCATATTTGAAACCATGGAAGATAGATGCTTTAGAATCCAGAAGATTTTTGGTATTAGAATGGCACACCGTCTGAATATTATGTAACCTCGAGGAATTCTGCGGCAGAGCCCATCCACAGGGAAATAGAAATGTGCCCGAAAGACACAGGACATATGTACCCCAGAACTTAGTATAATTATTAAAAATAAATAAATTAATTAAAAAAAAAAGACACAGGACAAATGCAGAAAGACTCATAATTACACACTATGTAAAGGCTTATGCCAGTTCAGACCAAGTTTTTGTTGCTAAACGAATTTTTACCAACTTCATGGAAAATGTCCGTTTTGAAAGCTTTTTTTGGATTTCTGAATTATACATAAGGAATATAGGACTGTACAGATACATACACATACATATAATTGGATAAAAGTTAGAAAATACAGAAAGCCACCAAGAAGAATATTCATAGTCCTACCATTCAGAAGTAACCACACACATTTTGGTATGTGTACCATTTTGTTTGCACCTTTTACATATATCAAAGATCTTCCATATATTAATATATGTAAAATATACAAACACATGTATATATTTTTGCTTATTCCCTCTCCAGGGAAAAAGGATTAAATTCACATTTTCACTTAAATATATAAAGTGAACATTTATCTATAACATCAAATATTCTACTATAATGTCTGTTTTGAGTTTTATTTTATTGTTATTCCTTAATTTATCAAACGTTTATGTTGGTTACAATTTTTCATTTATTTATTTATAACAATGTAATGATAATGTAACATATGGATAAAAAGTTATCCATATAACTTCCGGTGTGTTCTGATTTTTTTCCTAGGATAAACTACTAGACGTAGAATTACTGGGTAGAAGCATATAAAAGATTTAAAAAAATAGTTTTCTTTTGTCAAAAAGTTTACAAAATAAGCTTAAAAATATGTTTTCATCAAAAAGTTTACAAAAAGTTGGTAAATATTTTTCATGGATGAAAATGAGTGCTTATTATCGATTTTACTCATTATCATTGTTTTAGAGAATTCCTTTATATTTAGAATAAACATCTGTATTCAGAATATGGTATCATCTATTAAGCACACCTTATAAATGGGTGTCCAGGGGAGAGAATATAGTCATGGGTTCTTAGTTTCTGTTTCTGGTTAGGCCAGTAAAGCCCCTTCCTCATCCCTCTTTTCTGCTTATCACTAGAGACAGAAACTAAAAACCATAGCTTCAGGCTGTTAAAAGCCTAAAACAAAACAAACAAAACAAAACAGAACAGAAAAAAACAACAAAATAAGATGGGTTGGACAAGCTTGTAACATTCCAAAGAAACCCAGAACCGTGTACTCTGGATCTTAATTTAACAAAAATGTTTAGAGAGTTTTTTTTTTTTTTTGCCCCCCCCACAACAGACCTATTTTATTTTGTTTTAATTAATATATGGGCTTTTAAAAAGAATAAAAGTTATTTATTTATTATTTAGTTATTTATTTAGAGATGGAGTGTCACTCTTGTTTGCCCAGGCTGGAGTGCAATGGCACAATCTTGGCTCATTGCAACCTCTACCTCCTGGGTTCAAGCAAGTCTAGTGCCCCAGCCTCCCGAGTAGCTGGGATTACAGGCATGTGCCACCATGCCTGCCTAATTTTGTATTTTTAGTAGAGACAGGGTTTCTCCATGTTGGTCAGGCTCCTCTTGAACTCCTGACCTCAGGTGATTTGCCCGCCTTGGCCTCCCCAAAGTGCTGGGATCATAGACGTGAGCCGCCGTCCGTGGGGATTATAGACATGAGTCACCATACCTGGTCTAAACTTTATTTATTTTTTTATCTTATTGCATTTTAGGTTTTGGGGTACTGTTTAAAGAGTTTTAAAAATCATTCCTCCTTTATATTTGTTGAACCTAAGAGGAATTTCTTGATCTTAAAATTCTACTCATTACTTTCCTTTGAATAATACTTCAGAAGCCAGGTGTCAGACAGTCAGAGGGTACCGCTTTTCCTTGCATGGTGATAATTCCAGGGATGTCAAAAATTTTAACAGTTTGTTGAGGTAATTTACATATGATGAACTGCATATGTAAATTATGTTTAAAATGTATATCTTGGCCGGGCAGGTTGGCTCATGCCTGTAATACTCGCACTTTGGGAGGCCCAGGTGAGCAGATCACTTGAGGTCAGGAGTTCGAGACTAGCCTGGCCAACATGGTGAAACCACTGTCTCTACTAAAAATACAAAAAGTAGCTAGGCATGGTGGCATGTGCCTGTAATACCAGCTACTTGGCAGGCTGAGGCAGGAGAATAGCTTGAACCTGGATGGTGGAGGTTGCAGTGATCCGAGATCTCACCACTGCATTCCAGTCTGGGAAACAGAGCGAGACTCTGTCTTAAATAAATAAATAAATGGTATATTTTGGTAAGTCTTGATATGTGCATATCTCCATCACCTCAAAAGTTTCCTTGTAGCCCTTGCCTTTGTAATTCGTCTCCCCCACCCCTGCTCACCACCCTATCCCCAGGCAACCACGGATCTGCCTTCTATCACTATAGGTTAAGTGTGTGTACGTGTGTGTGTGCACATGTGCATGTGTCTTCTCCATAGAGAGGACCCGGAAGAGGGACACCGAATAGCAACGTGCAGACTTAGTGCCTAGAGCCAGGAGTCTTTGGAGAAATGGCGGATTCCCTGGGTGTGGCAGGGAAGGTACAAGAAGAGCCTGGAACATTTTGTCAAATGGAAAGTTAGGAAGTGCTCCAAGAATGATGAAGACATGTCAACAAGACATGGGAACTGGCTTGAAGGGGCTCCCAGTGGTCAAATCTAGTATAACTTAGACATGAAAATGAATAATGTTGGTAATGAATTCTATCCTACTGAATAAAGTAGAATCCATGAGTCTGTACCAATATAAATATATAAGTGAATAAATAAATGAAAAGAAGAGAAGGCATTTCCTTACAGCAGAATGCCAACTAATATACTGTGGAGGAATGATGAAATTAGAAAAATCACCCCTGTTCGGCATCCATCTTGGTAGTTAGTTCAGCCAAGAAACATCAAGGACTGTGAAGACTAGTTGGGGAAGTTTGATGAGGACTGGTGTATTTTCTTAGTCTCAAACAGTCTCATACCTACAAAGAGAAAAGGAACAACTTTAGAGTGGGGAGACTTGGCAGACAGCACCTTAGTCAAGTGATCCAAGTTCACATTAGATAACATTAGGCAAACAGGAATCACGTACTATCAAACAGAATGCATCAGGAGCACAACACTAGTTCTGTGGCGTTCCTGCCAAAAACCTATCACCTGAATCCAATTGCTAGGCAACATTCGGCAAACCCAAATGGAGGAACAGCCTGCAAAGAAAGTGTCACAATCCTTCAAAGTTGCCACATTCACCGTCAAGGTCAAGGACAGATGGAGGAAATGTTCCAGATTAAAGAAGACAAATGAGGCATGAGAGCTAAATGCAACATAGGGTCCCAAGCATTATCGGGAAAATTAGCAAAACTGCAATGGCATAGGGTTTAGATGCTGGTAATATATAGTAGTTAATTCCTGGATTTTTATATTGTGTCATTACTATGCCAGAGAATGTCCTTGTTTGTAGAAAATATCCTTTAAAATATTCGTGCTATTCCTGGAATAGAATCAGCCAATTGTTTGACTCAGTTCCCTCTTGGTTCTGGTTCTACAAGATCGCTGGCTCCCTTCAGGAAGCCTGATCCTTCCGTTCTGCGTGGAAAGTCCTCTGAGGGTCCTGGGAGGAGTCTAGCTCCTCTAGGTGGCGATGCCAAAGAATACTGGAAGAACAATATGAAAGCAGGAAGAAGCAGTTGAACTTTGCTCTGTGCCTGGGACTTTCCCTATCCTTGCTGGAGTGTTGAAATCAGGAAACTTATTAAAGATATCTATATCATATCAACATAGGCATTAATACCACTATCTTATGGGGAGGCTGCGTTGAGTTAGTCATGGGAATTCCCCACTGCCATAGACACCACAGAAGGATTTCTCCATGGGTTAGATTATTAAGGCTGTGGTCTGCACAGGCAAATACTCATTGGTCAGATCCTTGCCTCTCATAGGTATGCACCATCAAGCGGTCTCTGTTTTGTATTTATAAATTCCTTCACAGTATCAAAAAACTAACCAAGCATCAAACACAATACACTGGCATTTGCTGAAACCTGATGATCTTCACATTGGTAAGGTAGTCAAAGGAGGCTTCTTTGCCAGCTTTTCAAAGAGGGCTTTTTCAGGGATGTTGTTCTGTACCCAGGCTGGCTTTGACCCCCACAGACCTCTCAGAGCCCATCCCTACCACTGAGCCTTCCTACCACAGGTGAGTGGGCAGTGGCCTGATTCTTCAGATTCTGCCCCTTTCCTGAGTTTCTGATTGGTTAGCTCCAAGCCATTTGAACTGGCTCCTAAACTGGATGGCCAGTCCCTGGGCTGGCGGTCTCCCAAATCATCTGCAGAAAAGGACCACCTCCCATCTTTCATACCTGCCTCTCCCTGCGCCTACACACACCCCTCCCCCATGCTGCCCTCCAGTCACATTCCTTACGGCTCCTCTATGAAGAGTAATGACATTCTAGCTCCTCAACAATGTTGCATGTTCCACCATGCCTAAAGTGTACTCTGTTCAGCCTGGTCAGACTGGCAGCCGTGCCGTGCCGTCTTCCTTCCAGAAACTCACTGGATTTTTTTTTTACAGGATGGAACTTGGGAGATCATTTTGATGCTGCATGTAGGTCCTGTAAGTGGCCTATTATTTCATGTTGCAGCTAGAACTAGAACTCCCAGAGCGGCATTCATCCCACTACATTGCACTGTTCTTGGGGTACTCTGACCTATTGTTTATCCTAAACACAGATAAAATTGTTTTCGTTCCCAGCTTTAGAGGGCATACTCCAGGTAGGGCTTTGTGAAATATGAGAAATGCCAGCTTAGCAAGTAGCATGTTGAAAATCCCTGCTAATGAGTAAAATGGGATGACAGCAAAGGGCAGACAAGGGGAGAGCACAGAGCCTGGGGGCTGCAGAATCACCCCTTATTGGTGTGAGGTGATCTGGAGCCAGAAGAGATGAATCGGAGGATTGTGCATTTCCCTGGCTGTAAACCCTTTTCTCCCCTTCTCCGCAGCCCCATCTCCCTGAAAAAAAGTTCTTTGGGATAATTGCTGGAAAACAGCCTGTGTGTACTTGGGGAAGAAACTTTTTATGACATAATGATTTTGGATACGATCCCGCCAAGCCAGTGCCCTGTGGCTGTTTTTTCCATTAAGGGATTTCACAATCCATGATCTCTTCTTTGGGAGAAAGAGAGAAACTCGGTCATGGGGCCTGAGAGGGGAGACGGATGAGAAACGACTTTCTGTTCTCACTCAGCAACGAGGTATTGATTCTCCCTTAATCTCTTCGTCTTTGGCATAGCCCAGCTATTCTTAGCAGTCCTGGGCTCTGGACAAGTCAGTTGTGGCTAGAGCACAAGGAAAATGTGTTTCAGAAAACAGAACTTTAATAGGCTGGATAAGCAATAGCGCGGCAGTGGCTGCAGCACCTACCATTAATAAATGAGTGGGAAAAATGAAATTCACCAAGCAGGACTTTATTCCTACAGCAGTTTGCTTGACTGTGTGGTTTTGAGCGGGAGGAAAATATGTAAAAATATGACCAAGGTGTTTCTCCTACCATGTGCACTGACCCAAGGGGTGTGGAGTCCAATATTCCCGGACAGGGTCCCCAGATGAGTCTTAGATGCCTCGCTGTGGTTGACTCAGGCTGACAGGGTAGTGAGTGGACACTGCAGAGGAGAAATACCCTCAGAGCATCCCATGGAAAGAAGAGGATGTGGTCAGCTGCAAAGGGCAGGAGGCAGAAGCAGAGGACATCTGGGCCCACCTGGAACAATGACAAAGTCCCTGATGTTTCATCAGCGCTTTATAGTTGACAAAGCACTTTGTGCATTGCCTCATCCACAGAAGCCCTGTGAAGTAAGCGGGGCAGATGCTATGATCTTGATTCGCACATGGGGAATTCAAGGTTCACAGAGGGTGAGTGGTCTGCCTAAAGCTACACAGCAAACCAATGGCAGAACCAGGGCTAGAACATGGCTGCCTTGACCCTGTGTTTAGTGAGATTGCCAAATGCATGGAGAATGTGCCAGCACCATGGGGGTGTTAGTCTACTACCTTAAGCCTTCGCTGCCCTGCCCTGGAGCCCAGTACTCCCACCATGGACTCAGTCTTTTAGGTTAAGCCATTGTCTTCAGCAAAGCTCCAGTTAAAGCAACGTGGCGGTGGAAGAGGTCGTGAATTTCATGAGTCTTTAGCCCATGGCAGCCTTGAAGTATGTCTCCGTGACTTTCATGCCGTGCTGGGTGGCAGCATCTCTCAGGGGTACAGATGTGTCTCTAGCCCTCAGCGTCTTGTTTCCTCCCATCCTGTTCTCAAAGATCCCTAGCAAAGCCCTGTGTGTTGTCCTGCTCTTTGGCCAACGAGGACTACTTATTTGTTGTCCCACTGATTCACCTTCTCATTCCAACTCCATGCTTCCATTTGAGCACTGCGCTTTGCCTTCCTTGCTGACCCCTCCTCTTTGTCTTGAGTGTAATGACTGTGTTCTGCAAGCCAGAAGGAGACATCTCGAAATCCCATAATATCCTGAAGCTCTTAATGCACTTCTCTACAAAAAGTGGATGGCCAACAGAGAGCCGTGGGTGCAAGTTTGGGTGGGGTCTGTTGGAAAAGGTTCTGTCTACATTGGTACGACCAATTAGACTTTCGTAGCCTTAGGATGCTGGGGACTTTCTTAGGGATGGGCAAAGGTTTTAGATGGCAGAGCTGACTTCTGCTGATGGTGTGGAATGAGGTCTGCCATGTGGAATTTTTCTATTGTTCACTTCACTTTCCCTACATTTGAAACACAGGACTCTGTGCTGTAGCCTGGAGCCATCCTGCCATTTAGGGGATGCCCAACACATAGTGAGATCCAGCAGTTGATGGAAATGGAAAGGGAATGCAGGCAGCATATTATCAGTAGTGTTTAAAGGAAGACGCCATATTATGTCAAGTTGCTATTTTCTTCTCCCCCCTTCCTTTTCTCTTAATTGAGAATGAAGGCTTTTTCTTTAGCATCGCAATTGCTATGAAGTGTCTACACCGTTATCTAAGTGAGTGACTCCCAGTCCTGATCTGCAACCAATGGGCTGACTGGACAAGAATTATCTGGGAGATTATTACGCATCCAGATTCCCAAGCCCCACCCTGGAGATTCTGATTTGGTGGCTCTGGGAAGGCACCCAGGACAGGTGATTCAAATGTTCACCCAGGCTTGGGAACCACAGGCCTATGACTTAGATGGCAGGCAGCTCTCAGGAGCTAGCACACAGACACACCCATGAAGGGGTGCCAGTGACCTTTGGAGGATGGTGCTGAGCCGAGAGAAGTTGTTGGTGTTGCTCCCTCTGCTGCTCTGTACCTTCTCTGATGAGCAGGAAGGAACCACGGAACCCATTGGTCCAGCATCTTTTAGGATACATAGGTCAAGCTCTCCCTGTGCCTAGACTTCCGATACCCCCAGGGACAAAAGAGATTCCCCAAAGGAAGCCGAATCCCACATAGCCGCATTCTGCTAAGCAAGGCTGCATACTGGCACCTCCAACTCCAGCCAAACACCACGAGGTTTATTGTAATTTTCTCCCTTTTCACTTTTTTGTTTTGTAATACAGAGTCTTGCTCTGTCACCGAGGCTGGAGTGCAGTGACACAGTCTCGGCTCACTGCAACCTCTGCCTCCCAGGTTCAAGCGATTTTCATGCCTCAGCCTCCTGAGTAGCTGGGACCTGTACCACCATGCCTGGCTAATTTTTGTATTTTTAGTAAAGACAGGGTTTCGCCATGTTGGCCAGTCTGGCCTTGAACTCCTGACCTCAATTGATATACCCGCCTTGGCCTCCCAAAGGGTTGGGATTACAGGTGTGAGCCACTGCGCCTGGTCGGTTTTCACATTTTTAACTTCATTTACTGAAAGAGAAAGACTCCCATGGTCTTTACCTTACCTTTACCTTGCTGATGTGATCACTCTTTCGTATTAACCTGTCTCTCAGCAGTACCATCCCCTCCTGCACACACATGGCCTCCGCACCCACTGCACCCTGCTCACGTTCTGATACCTTGTGCTGGTTTGTTCCTCCATGCCCAATCCCACCTCTCTCTGGCCGGGGTTCAAGATCCTTTGCTGGTCTGCCTCTGGGTGCTGCTCTCCTTGCCCAGCGTGGGCTCTGACATTTTGTCTGGGCTGTCCCCTGGGGATGCCCTCTGTCTGGGGTCAAACACTCCTATCCAGACAGCCCCCTGCATGGGTGCTCTCACCTTGCTGGGGCTCTGACAACCCATTCTGGGCTGTTGCACCTGCGCCCTCCTGTACAGAAGCCCAGCTTGCTCAGCCCCACTCATGGATTTAGGACTGACTGGTTCAGGAAGAAGAAAGAAAAAGAAGGGAAAGGAAGAAGGAGAGAAAGAGGCCCACCATAAAATTTTGAAGGGAAGGATTCCACTTTACTCTTCAGTGAATCTCATGACTAGGAGGATATTTCTCACGGAGCTCCTTTCCTACAGAGTCGGTCTATGAGAGGAATAGTGCAGGGAGAAAGCTAGTGTAGTGTATTCAGCACACAGACTCCAGAATGACTTAGAATCTGGCTTTGACAATTTTAGTTATGTGACCTTCTCAGTGCTTCAGTTATGTTGTCTGTACAATGAAGATGACCACAGCATTGACCCCACAGAGTTGTGTGAGGATTAAATTAGGTAACCCATGTAAGGTGCTCAGCAGAGAACCTGGCACAAGGAAGTACTCAATCAAAGCACTATTACTAAGGAGTGTCCTTGTGGGCAGTCAGGCATCGTGAGGTTGGGACGGAGCTGCCCAAGGCAGTCGTGCAAGCCCACGTCAGTTGCATTGGTCTTTAGACCTGTTTTTCTACCTGCAAAGTGACCATTAAGGATCTGTCCTCGCCCTGACATTGTAGAATGCTATCCTTGAACTACCTTAAAAGTCCAGAGGGGGGGTGCCAGTCAGGGAATTGGAATTCAGGCTGCTTCCAAGGTAGGCACAGGATGGTACATCTGAAGATGGTTGCAGAGCAAGAGAACCGTGCAGGTGGGGAGACAATCAACCCTCATATTTACCTCGTGATCCCCAGTTTGCAGTCGTTGTCTACATTCACCATCTCACTTAATCCCTACAAAAACCTTATGAGGGAGACATTTTTTCAGATGAGATCCTAAGGCTACAAGAGATTAAGTGATACCACTCAGAAGTGGCAGAAGGAGCAGGGTGGGTACTCAGACATGAGGCCCTGATGGTGCTTGTCCTCTGAACGTACTGGCTAGCTCAACGGCTGACCCAGGAGGGACAATTCCAAGCGCTGACTACTGGTGCAGACCTTCATGTATTCTCACTGAGTGTCTCCCAGGCTGCTCCTGCTGACAAGCCTGTCTCCTCCCTTCTATAAGACTTTTTGTAGCCACACAAGTTCTTGGAGTGTTTACTAAAGAGCAAACATGATTACCACCCTACCAGGGCTTAAACTTTAATATGAGAAAACAATAGGAGAAAAACTAGTCATTCACTGAACTTTGTCATTAGAGTAATCTCGAAAGGGCACTGAATAGGGAGGGCAAGTCAGGCACTGGGGCAGGGTGCTTTAATCTAGGAGAGCTTCCTGGAAGAGGTGGTATGATTGAGTTGTGATTTCAAAGAGGGAAAATGTAGTAGTTGAGGTGGCGGAAACCAAGATATCTGGAAATCTTCCCTCCCCCCGACCCTTCCTGTGGATCTGATAGTCCTGCTTAGGCAAACCGAGGCACAAGTTCAGTGGCAAAAGCCAGAAGGAGATCCCAGGACACTTGCTCTCCCTAGTCAGAAGCCTGGAGAGAGATGGTGTTGCTTCACCCCATCATTAATCTTGTTCAACCTCTTTTGCAAAACAGGAGTCTCAGCAACTAGGGAGGAGGTGTTGTGAGGATGAGCATTTGCAAACTCTTCAAGTGTGCTGGAAGAAAGAGGCAGTGCTTGTGTGAAGCTCCCTGGAGTGCCTGCCACAAGGCTGTGCACTCCCATGCATGTCCTGGACCCGGAGGCTGGGCATGATTGCCGAGTGTCACTGACATATGCCAATGAGCAGCAGGAGGGACATGTTTCAGCAGGGTGGTGGACTAGGGCCAAATACCTCCATGTTACAATGCAATAGATGATGGAAGACCAATTAATTTTTTACAACAGGAGAAATAGCTAAAAGATTAGCAAGCATTAATTATTTATTGAATTGCTGCCTGTGCAAAAAAAAAAAAAAAAATGGGGTTGTGCGGGAAGTGCCCTGTATGGGGAAATTAATCTTTTCACTAATCTCAGCTCTTGGTTGCTATCTGCCTTTGCTCGGAGGTCATGCAAATCATCTCTAGGCAATGGGTGAGATCATTTAGGAAGCGGGCAGAACTTTGACAGTCTCGTTCAGGGCAGTCAACCAACTGGTGAGAAATCCAGAGGTTTCTATCTTTGTATCTTTCAATCTTTCTAGGCCCCTGCATAGAAACGGCAGGCTCTGGAGCTCAACCCCCATCCTGGGTCTGCAGTTTTGGCTCCCAAAAGGGGAAGACTGAGACAGACAACTGCGAGTGTCAGCTGAGCCTGGGCAACTGGCAAGCCCCGGGCACGTGGACTCAAAGCAGTGGCAGGAAGGAACCTGGGGGCTCCTCTTTGAGCAAGGATAAACCTGCTGGTCAGAGTCTCTCCTAGGATAAGTTGTAAAGAATTCATTTACACCCTCACTCATTCATTCAGTTGCTAAATCATTCATTCAGTATTTTTTTTTGAGATGGAGTTTTACTCTTGTTGTCCAGGCTGGAGTGCAGTGGTGAAATCTCCGCTCACTGCAACCTCCGCCTCCCGGGTACAAGCAGTTCTCCTGCTTCTGCTTCAGCCTCCCAAGTAGCTGGGATTACAAGCATGTGTTACAATGCCTGGCTAATTTTTCGTATTTTTAGTAGAGTCAGGGTTTCACCATGTTGGCCAGGCTGGTCTTGAACTCCTGGCCTCAAGTGATCTGCCCACCTCGGCCCCCTAAAGTATTGGGATTATGTACTCGGCCTCATTCAGTATTTATCCAAGTGCCTCTATGTGCCATCTACAATGCTGTTACAAATAAGACTACCCAGCTCAGGTCAGTGTTTCTAAAATATCCCCTTTCATAAGAAGAGCAGCTGAGACACGTGTAGGCTGACCAGTGAGCTGGGTCTTTGTCCTTGGCTGGTCCCTGCTCCGGGAGTGAGGATTGTAGAGGAGGAAGAGGCAGGAGAAGCTGATGCTTGGCTTCTGTTCCCCTTTACCTCCTCTCCTTCACCCCCTTTTCTCCCCACCTTTCCTTTGGGCCCCAAGTTCTTTCTCCTAAATATCTCTGAAATCCATCCTCCAACTCCAGCTCCCGGCCACATCCTGCTAGGTGCCTTCCTTGTCTTTTGCTTGGACCAAGGCAACAGCATCCCACAGAGCCTCCTGCCTGTGGCTCTTCCCCCTCGTCCT
This sequence comes from Sapajus apella, assembly GCF_009761245.1. Lineage (NCBI taxonomy): Eukaryota > Metazoa > Chordata > Mammalia > Primates > Cebidae > Sapajus > Sapajus apella. Next base: position 5,592,857 of record NW_022436956.1, read on the forward strand.
CTCTCTCTAATGCCATCAAAGATCCTCTTGAAAAAAACCCCTGGGGAGTCACACACTCTGCCTGCGATCCTTTCACCACCCCACAACTTACCCCTTGCTCGATATTCCAGCCCCCTTGGGAATCTTTCTGCACCCCAGGCCAGCTCCTGCACTGGCTCCAACCACATGGATGCCGCCCTTAGGTCCCCACAGTAAGCTCTGCACGTTTCCACTCTGGCTTTTTGTCCCTTTTCGTATGAAGTGCCACTGCCTGGGACACCTGTTCATCCCTGCCTGGAATTTTTACTTTCCTCTAAGACTGTTCCAAGTACCTCCTCCAAGAAGCCTTCCCTGACCAGCTAAAACATAGTCATGGATATTTTGTCATGTGCCCTAATAAAGCTCCCTGAAACATGAATTTCACTGTATACATGAATTTCACGGTATTGTGATGATTACTTTGTGTTTGTGTCCCCCAGTGTGACTTTGAACCCTCCATAGGCAGAGATGGAATTGTATTGATCTCTGTGTCCTTAGCCCCTAAATAGGGCCCGGCATTCATTCATCCATTCACTCCTTCGTTCTTGTTGACTATTGATTCTCTGCCTGGACTGTGCTAATTGCCAGGGAAACAAACAATGACGGGAGGCACCCACAACCTCACGGACATGACAGAGGACCAGATGGGGGATTCAAGAGTGGTATGAGGAGTTCCAAGATCACAGGGAACCTGGGTCCTTCGGGTGAGGCAGGAGGCTGAGCTACTCCGTGGGCACCAGGCCCTCCGTGCCACACACCTACAGAGCTCTGGGCAGGCGCTCTGCTGACAGCATTATGCTTCCTTTCAGAGGGAAGTTCCAGCAGGGCAAGGCCTGTATTGCTGATCTCCGCTGTTTACAGAGATCTCAGTTTCTCCTGGGGCCGAGGGGCATTGGTGCAGTGCAGCTGGGACCTGGGCTGAATCCTGGCTCTTGGATAGAGTCCTGAGACTTTCACACGTCCTTTCCCAAAGCGGGGGTCAGGCACAGACCTTATCCGAGAGAGTCCCGGCTTTTTTCACAGAGATGGACATTGAGAGATAAGTGCCCCAGAATTACACACTCACAGTTGGGAGAAATATGGTGAGGAAGAACACCGGGGCCAGGACATCTCGTGTAACAAAGAGGCCTCCCAAGAAAGTGGCATCGATGCGGTGATGTGTCCTTCAAGCCTGAGCCCAGCCCGCACGTGGGGAGGGGCTGCCTTGGTTCCCAAGCCCACCGCCCTGCAGGTAACCCCTCGGACCACAAGGGGGCCTGCTGGAGCCTGGCCCGGCCCAGCCCTTCCCGCCCAGAAACACCTCCCAGCCTGGGTCCTGCGGCTGGTAACTCAAGGAGCCAACACCTGTCTCCAGAGGTCACCTCCAGGGTACAGGGTGCCCGGGCACTCCACACACGGGGCAAGGAGGGAGTCTCCCGGCCGGGCCAGCCCCGGCCTCCTCTCAGTGGAGCCTCTGCTGCATGGGAGCCCCAGCGGGCCCCTGCCCGGACCCGGCCCCTGGCTTCCGCTGACACCCGCATTGCTTCTCTCCCCATAATTGCCAGAGAGTCGCTGCCGCAGTTTACCCAGCACGTTGCCCACAGGAAATGAGGGTCTGAAGGTGCAAGGTGAGAGAGAAAAGCCATACCTGGAATAACTGAAACTATTGGGGCTGCATTTCCAGCTCCACTCGCCCTGTGCAAAAGCACCGAGAGCTTACCGTCCCCGCAGGCCCCTGTGACAGCCGTCTCCGGGGCTGAGGGTGCAGGTCCACCGTGGCCCTCCCAGGGCCTGGCTCAGCTGGGGGACAGAACACAGCAGGTTCTATCTGAAGCTTTACCTCTTGGTGGAGTGGGTGGTGTGTGCCTTGAGAAACATCAAGCAGCTTCCACAGAAGCAAAGTCTCTTCCTCTCCAAGATTCAATCACACCTAAAGCTCTCCTGCTGGAAACGCATCAGTGAGGCTGTGTCCGCTCTGCAAGGCACTCTCCAAGCCACAATAGCAGCTGCCTTTCTTTGCTGCTTGGCAGTAGAGGAAGTGCTTCTGGTACAGCCCTCATGGTCTTCCCCTGACACTTCTAGAGGGTAAGCACACGAGAGCTAATTTTTATTTGGCTGATGAGGGACTCGAGGACTGGTACCCAGTTCCAGGTTGCCCACCTGTCTGATGTCCACGCCATTACCTGGTGGCCAGTAACACTCAGGCGCCTTGATGCTAAGGAATCTGCCTGATGACTGGACTCCATGGCAGCAAAGCAGGGCAGCCCAGCAGTGTTAGGAAAGGGGCAGGTAATCCCTCAGCGGAAGGGAGAGCCAGGGCTCTGAAGACAGGAAGCACACAGAGGAAGGAAACCCAGGCAGGAGGGCAGACTTCCCTCCATGAGACAGAACCTGCATTCTTGGATGTGTGTGTGAGTTTTCACTCCTATTAGTTCTTGGAGTTGACAATGGGCAATCATGTGTGAATGGCCTCCTGGCCACGGATGGTGAGCTGTGGGGGGTGTGTCCAGTGTGCCGTGGGGGGTATGTCCAGTGTGCCGTGCTGTTGCTGTTGTGGAAGACAGTCCCTGTCTTTCTCAGCTATGGAGACCAGGAGCTGTTTTCTGTTCTCTTGTCACCTCTCTGAGCTGTGACACCAGCTCCTGGCAGGGACTGGCTACCCCCTGGGCTGAAGGGTATTTCCATGACCTCTTAAGCAGGATCGGGAATAGATGCTGCTCTCAGCTTCTGCCGTGCAGATCAGCGTCACCAGGCTCCGGGCCAGGCACTGCAGCCTTGCCGTGGTGGCTCAGCACATACGGTCCACCACGTGGGCAGCTGTGCTGGGTGCTGTCAAATCTCCTTCATGATCCCTGCCCTGCCCTCCAGGAGTTTCCAGTGTCAAGCATCTTAGTTAGATTATTGTTCCTCCCTGGGCCTCTTTCCCTCTGACTACAGTTGCCATTTATTATCACAATAAGGTAGTGTGATTCTCTTTATTTGGGGTGGGGTTAAGAATACTGAGCCAGAGTGGGGCCGGGGGTCACAGACTTAGATGGAGCCCCAGACCTGCCACTAATTGGCTATGTGTTCTTGAGCAAGTTCTGTGGCCTTCTCTGAGTCCCAGCTTTCTCGTCTGTGAAATGAGGAAGATAATATCACTCCTAAAGATTGTTCTGAGGCTGTAGTGAGAAAATGCACGCGAAAGCATTTTCAGAGCCACAGAAAGCAGTGGGAGCGAGGGGAGCTGCTACTATTCTTAGTGTGGAGGCAAGCAGAATGGCCCAGGGGACTGAGTGGCTGTCCCCATGCCTTTCCTCTCCTTTTCTCCACTGCCCCTTTTCAGCACCTCCTCCCAGGGCCCTCGACACTTGCCCTTTTTGTGCCCCAAGTGGGCCTGCTCTCCACCCTGCAAACTTTCTCTCTTTCTTTCTTTTATTTCTTTTTTTTAGACAGAGTCTTGCTCTGTCGTCAGGGTGGAGTGCAGTGGCGTGATCTCGGCTCACTGCAGCCTCTGCCTCCCGGGTTCGTGGAATTCTTCTGCCTCAGCCTCCCAAGTAGCTGGGAGTACAGGTATGCGCCACCATGCCCAGCTAATTTTTTTGTTTTTGTATCTTTAGTAGAGACGGGGTTTCACCATGTTGGCCAGGATGATCTGGATCTCTTGACCTCATCATCTACCCACCTCAGGCTCTCAAAGTGCGGTGCTTATAGGTGTGAGCCACCGTGCCTGGTAGTGAACTTCCTTTTATCCCTCTTCTCTCTTAAAACATACCCATTCTCTGCTTCAGTCCTGGTGCCCTGAATAATCCATTCTTGTAATAAATGCTTATTAAGAGCCTGGTGAATTGGAAGGAGCATGGATTTGAATCTTTGGCCTTATCCCCTCTAGCCGTGAGACTCTATGCAAGTCCCTCGCATTATCTGTGCTTCAGTTTCCTAAAATTTAAAATGGATATGACATCTTCACTGCAGGACTGTTGGGAGGATGGTGAGGGATAATGGAGGTAAAAACCAAGGCGCAGTGCTCAATAACTGTAGCTCTGTCCCGCAGCCTGCTTGCTGCCAATCAGAGAAACTTACCAGACTTGCTATGTTGTCTATACAAAGACCAAGACAACAACAACAATTTTACTTGGATCCTGGGATACACCACAAATCCTGGCCTGATGATAGTTGCTTGAATATGCAACCGAGCCACCAATGCCATCTTCAAAAGGAGTCGGCGAGGAGGTACTGCACGTTCTGTGGCAGGGCCACTGAGTCTCAGCAGCGCAGGGCACCAGGATACCTTAATTCTCTAAAAAGGCATTAGTCCCATTCCCACAATGCCAATGCTGTAAAGTGTTGGCCCTTTCTAACCCCGCATGCAGGGCCTCATCATCCACCTGAGGTTCCAGATGGGGACTGCAAGGCATGAGAGAGGGGCTTAGATTTTAGGCATCCCTTTTTTTGTGGGGGTACCTTTAAAAAGCAGGTATATCATTTGGTGCATTTGATATTAAGCCTCTGGAGATGATCTAGAAAGACAAGCAAACATATAGCACAGGTGCCCTTTCAAGAACCTCATCTCATTGTACATTCAGTGAATATTTGTTGAGTTAGGGCCCCCTCTTGATACTGGGGTTATAGCAGTGAACAAAACAGATGGGGTCTCCGCCCTTTGTGTAGCTGACGTTCCAGTGGTAGAGGCAGCTCATCAGCAGGAGGCATAATAAATACAGAGAGAAAGGGTATGATAGGAGGTGGGAGTCCCGAGAGAGAAGAAAAGTGGAGCTGGAGGGGGCTTGGCCTGCCGGAGGGGCAGGGCAGGCTGCAGAGGTAGTAATAGGTTGGTCACAGACCCCACCTTGGAGAGGTGACACTTGGCCAAGCCTTGAAGCAGGTGAGGGGACTAGTGACACTGATGTCGGAGCCAACGTGTAGCGTGGCTGGGGTGTTCAGGGACCAGCTGTGTGCCGGGGTGCAGAGAGTGAGGGGAGAAGAAAAAGGGAAGATCGGATAGGTTCTGGGGGTGGGGAGGCAGATCACGCGGGGCCTTGGAGGTCACCACAAGTACTGTTTGGCTTTGGCTCTGGGGTTTGGGGAAGGGGAACCACCAGTGGATTTTGAGGAGTGCTGGGTCCCAGGCGAACTCATTCCAGTGCTGGCTCTGCTCAGCACTGGCCTTGACATTTGGGAAAATCAGGTAGCCTCTCAGGGCTGCGCTTGCCTTAGGAGCCTGACCAGCTGGCTGCTTGGCTAGTTCAAGTGCAGTGGTGCGATCTCAGCTCACTGCCACCTCTGCCTCCTGGGTTCATGGGATTCTCCTGCCTCAGCCTCCTGAGTAGCTGGGAGTAGAGGCATGTGCCACCATGCCCAGCTAATTGTTTTTCCTTTGTATTTTTAGTAGAGACAGGGTTTCATCATGTTGGCCAGGATTCTCAACCCTGGGTGTCACATGCGGCGCAAGGTATGCACACTCATCAATTTCTCCATCTACCCCCAAAGTCTCCGGCTCCCTGGAGAATTTTCATTTCCCTTGCTATCAGTTTCCCATTTCACCCCAGAGGCAAACCAAGATCTCCAGGTGCATCTGGAAGTGGCCGTGGGGGGAGATGGTGGAATTCCCTGCCACTCCTGTGGGGAGCTGAGCACTTCCCAAGACAATTTTTTCCTGGCTGTGATCGGCAGTGGAACAGTTTCCCATGGTGAGGCGAGCCCTGGCCTCTTCCCTGCTGGGCTGGTGGGACTGAGATAAGGAGAGAGGAGGAAGTGACAGGTGCCTCTGGGAGGAGAGCTGGATGCGGCAGGCATGTCCTTGGATGTGGGCAGCATGGCAGGATTCAGGTGCAGTGTCAGTGACAGCCCTGAGCAGGAGGCTGGAGGCGGGCCTGTCTGTTATCAGAACTGCACCCGTTTTACTCCAAGGGCATGGGAGACAAGCTTGCAGCTGGAGGGCCGGCGATTCCCATGCTCGACGCTGCAGCAGTTGCCAAACACCCTCTCAATGCAGCCTCGTCAGAAAGGGGGCTCTATGCACTGCATGGAGGCCACAGTGGATGACAATGTAACATATATTTAAAAATTGCTGGAAGAATAGACCTTTCATGTCCTCACCACCAATACATGATAAATTGATGAGGTGATGAATATGTTAATTGGCTTGATGGACTCTTTCTATAATATCATAAATCAAAACATCACATTGTACCCCATATATATACAATTATTGTCAATGAAAAATGACTTAAAAATGAAAAAAGGAGACACGAAGGAGGACTTTCTTTTTCTTGGCAGTGGTAGAGGAGTATGAAAGGGAGAATGGGGGGTGCTCCTCATTTCCCACCCAGCCCCCTGCCCAGTCTGCCTCGCAGCTGAGGTGGGCCATCTGTGCCTCGGGCTTGGTGCACCTCCATCCTCCAAGGAACCATCACCACCACTCCTCCTCCATCTCCTCCTGCCGGCTCACAGATCCCTACTAGCCAGGTTTCCAGAGCTGGAAATGACCCAGTGCTAGAGATTGTTGGAAATGTAACAAACGGCATCCAACCAAGGCTTTCCAATTCACAGCTCTCCATGGTCATGGCTGCTGAGGCTGCAGAACTCCTCTGCAGAACTCCTCTGCCGCCTCAGCAGCCATGACCATGGAGAGCTGTGAATTGGAAAGCTGCAAAAACAGGTTAGCTGCTGAGACCAGACTGGGCTCTGGACCTGTGGATTTCCAATAACATACAGCAACATTTCTGCAAGGAGCATTTTATAACGATGAGGTTCATTGAGGTAATTGAGGTATAACTTACATGGAATAAAATTCATGTTTTGTAGGTGTACAGCTCAATGAGTTTTGACAACTGTAAATAGTCACGTAGCCATTGCCACAGACAAAATTTAGAACATTTCTAGCACTCCAAATGATTTCCTTGTGTTCCTTTGCATTTAATTCTCTCTCAGTCCCCAGAGCCTGGGAGGAGTATTTTTCCTGGATCATTTTCTCCCTTTTCTCTAAACGTCCTCTGTCTGTCTTCTTTCAGTTAATATGTTTTTGAGATTCAAAATTGGGTTCTGTATCCATTGATTCAACCAACCATGAATCAAAAATCTGTGGAAAACATTGTGTCTGTACTGAACATGTACAGACTCTTTTCCCTTGTCATTATTCCCTAAATAACACGCTACAACAACTATTTACATAGCATTTACATTACATCAGGTATCATGAGTAATCCAGAGATGATGTAAATATATGGGAGGATGTGCATAGGTTATATGCACATACTACAACATTTTATAGAAGGGACTTGAGCACAGTGGATTTTGGTATCCACTGGAGGTCTTGGAACCAATTTCCCATGGATATAGAGAGACTATATATAAAACATGAAATTTGTCCTTTTAACAGTTTTTAAGTGTGCAATTCAGTGACACTAATTACATTCACAATGCTGTATGGCCATCACCACTACCTACTTCCACAATTTTTCATAACCCCAAACAGAAACTCTGTACTCACAATCATCTCCCTACCTTCTCACAGGGTGCACCAAGCCCAAGGGAATAATCTTCCCATAGTCCCTGAGCACCTCTAATCAGTTTTCTGTCTCCACGAATTTCCCTATTTTAGATACTTCATATCAGTGAAATCTACAATATTTGCCCTTCTGTGTCTGGCTTCTTTCACCTAGCATCATGTTTCCAGTGTTCATGCAGCTGCTAGCATGTGCCAGAGCTTCCTTCTTTTTTATGTCTGATATTCTGCAGTTCATATACAACATTTTTTGTTTATCTGGTCATTTGTTGGTGGACAGTTAGATTGTTTTCAACTTTTGGCTGTTGTGAATAATGCTGCTGTGAACATTGCATACAAGTATCTGCTTGAGTCCCTGTTTTTTAATTATTTTGAGTGTACTTCTAAAAGTGGAATCGCCAGGTCATATAGTAATCCTCTGTTTAACTTTTTAGGGAACTGCCATAGTGTTTTCCGTAGCAGCTACAGTATTATTCCTAGCAGCAATGCACAAGTGCTCCAATTCCTACTTATCCTTGACAACACTTGTTAATTTCCTTTTTGAAATAATTATAGCTCTCCTAGTAAGTGTGCAGTGGTAACTCATTATAGTTTGATTGCATCCTAAGGTATCCTATTGACTAAGGATGTTGAGCATCTTTTTTCTCATGTGCTTTTTTTTTTTTTTTTTTTTTGCCATTTATATATTTTCTTTAGAGAATTGTCTATTTAAGCTCTTTGCCCATTTTTGAATGCTGTTTTGTGGGTTTTTCTGTTACTGAATTATAGAAGTTCATTATATGTTCTGGATATTAAGCCCTTATCACAGATAATAATTGCAAATATTTTCTGTGAGTTGTTCTTTCACTTTCTTAATAGTGCCCTTTGATGCACAAAAGTTTTTAATTCTGATGAAGTCTCTTTTTCTATATATGGCAACTTTGCTAAATTCATTTATTAGCTGGAACAGTTTTGTCTTTTTTTTGGTTAGGATTTTCTGCATATGTGATCATGTCCTTTGTGAGCAGAGATAATTTGATTTCTTTATTTCAAATTTAGATGTCTTTATTTATTTTTCTTACCTGATTGTCCTGCTTAGAACTTCCAGCACTACAGTGAATAGAAATGGTGAAAGCAGGCATGCTTGTCTTGTTCCAGATCTCAGAAAAAAAGTTTTCAGTCTTTCACTATTGAGTATTATGTTAACTATGTGGTTTTCATACATGACCCTTGTTATATTGAGGTATTTTTCTTCTATTCTAGTTTGTTGAGTGTTTTTCATCATGACACGATGTTGGGTTTTGTCAAACACTTTTTCTGCACCACTCATGATAATCGTGTGATTCTTCATTCAGTTACTGCAGTGTATTATATTGATTGATTTTCATATGTTGAATCATCCTTTAGTTCTGGGAATAGATCCCCCTTGGTCATGGTGTGTAATCATTTTAATATGCTGCTGAATTTTGTTTGCCAGTATTTTGTTGAGGTTTTCTGCATCAATACTTATAAAGGATATTGGTCTATAGTTTTCTTTTAGTGTCTTTGCTTAGGTATCAGGGCAACACTGGCCTCATAAAATGAGGTAGGAAGTATTTCCTTCTCTCCAATTTTTTGGAATAGTCTGAGAAGAATTGGAACTAGTTCTTTAATGTTTGGTAGAATTCACCAGTGAAGTCACTAGGTTTTAGTATGCTGTGTTTTTGTTTTCATTTGTCTTAAGCTATTTTATACCCTGTGATTTCTTCTTTAAACCATTGTTTCTTCTATTATTGGTTTCTAATTTCTTCCATTGTAATCAGAAAAAATACTTTGTATAATTTCGATCTTTTAAAATTCATCAGTACTTCTTTTGTGGCTAAGTGTGATCTATCTTGGAGAATGTTCCATGTGTACTTGAAAAAAATCTGTATTTTTCTGTTGTTGGATGGAGTGTGTTAAGTTTATTAGAGCTAATTAGTTTATGGTTTTGCTTAAGCCCTAACTTTCTGTATTGATCTTCTGTCTGATTGTCCTATTCGTTACTGAAAGTGAGGCGTTAAAGTTTCCGACTATTTTTTTTTGGTAGTGTGTTATTTTGAGTCTCTTTTTTGGTATAATGTTTTAGTTATTTTCTTAATGGTTATCTTGGGGTTTGTAATTGACTTCTTACACTTCTCATTCCCTAGTGAATCATACCAACTTAGTTTCAACAGTATAAAAACATTCTGTTCCTATACATCTTGATTCCTCCTTCTCTGTGTTTTTATCTTTGTGCATGTAGGCCCATGAAAATAGATTTATAATTGTTGTTTTGTTGTTAACTTTTAAATCCTATAGAAATAAAAGGAAGTTGCAAAAGTACAGTAGTACTGGCTTTTATAATTACCCATGTAGTTAGCATTCTAGCATTCTGTTTTTCTGCCTATGGCTTTGAGTTATTGCCTAATGTCCTTTAACTTCAGCCTGAGGAATCTCCTTTAGTAGATCAATTAGTAACAAATTCCCTCAGCTTTTGTTTATCTGGGACTGTCTTAATTTCTCCTTCATTCTTGAAAGATTGTTTTGGCGGATATGGAGTTCATGGTTTTGTTTTCCAGCCCTTTAAATATATTATCTCACTGCCTTTCTGGCCTCCACGGTTTCTGATAAGAAATCAGCTGTTAATTCCATAGAAGATCACTTGCATGTGATGAGACACTTTGTTCTCACTGATTTTAATATTCTCCCTTTGTTTTTCAACAACTTGACTCTCTTGTGTCTTTCTTGGTGTGGATCTCCTTGAGTTTATCCTGCTTGAAGTTCATTGAACTTCTCCCACATGTATATTTTCATGTCTTTTTAAAATCATATTTGGGGATTTGGGGCCATTAGTCTACAAATAATGTCTCTGCCCCTTTCCCTCTTCTTCTGGAGTGCTCATGATATATCTATATCTATATCTAACCTGTATCTCTATGTATCTATGTGTTTATGTGTGTGTTTGATGGTGTCCCACAGATCCCTCAGGTTCTGTTTATTTTCTTTATTCTTTTTCTTTTACCTCCTCAAACTGGATAATTTCATTTGTCTTAATTTAAAGTTTGATAGTTCTTTTCCTGTCTGCTCAAAATCTGCCATTCAATCATTCCATTGAATAAAAAAATCTCAGTTATTATACTATTCAGCTCCAGAATTTCTGTATGGCTCCTTTTGAGAATTTACATCTCTTTGACATTCCCTATTGGTGCACACATTGTTTTTCTGGTTTTATTTACTTATTTTTTTCTGTGGTTTCCTTTCTGAGAATATTTAAGACAGTTGATTTAACATCTTTGACTAGTAACTCTAATGTCTGGGCTTTCTTAGGAATCGTTTCTGTAAAATTCTTTTTTTTCCAGTGAATGAGCCATGTTTTAAATGCTCACTGCAACCTCCAACTCCTGGGTTCAAGCAATTCTCCTGCCTTAGCCTCCCGAGTAGCTGGGATTACAGGCACATGCTTCCATGCCCAGCTAATTTTTGTATTTTTAGTAGAGATGGGGTTTTACCATTTTGGTCAAGCCGGTCTCAAACTGCTGACCTCAAGTGATCTGTCTGCCTTGGCCTCCCAAAGTACTGGGATTACAGGTGTGAGCCACCATACCTGGCCCATATTTTTCTATTTTTTGTATGCTTCATAATGTTTTTTGTTGAGACTGAACATTCTAAGCATTATAATGTGATAACTCTGGAAATGAGATTTCCTCTCCTCGAGGACTGCTTTTGAGGCTACAATCATCCATTTGTACAGTGCCTTTTCCAAACTATTTTTGCAAGGTGTCTTTTGCTTGTTGTGTGTAGTCACTGAAGTTTTTGTTCTATTATCTCTGCAGTTAGCCTGCATCCTGATAGACGTTTCCTTAAATGTCAAAGTTCAGCATCTTCTCTCTTCATCGATCCCTGATTGCAGGAACAGTGCCATGATGGCATGGACATTGCCATGATTATCTCCTTAGGTGACACTCATATGAGAGAAATTAATCAGTCAAGAATGTAATCACAAGTCAAAAGTATTAAATATTGCCAAATTAACCTCCGAAATATTTTTACCAATTTAGTCTTCCACCAATAGATTATAAATACTCATTCTCATCTGCTCACAAACAACAAGGATTCTTTTAATCTTTGCCAACTTGAGAAATGAAAGTGACGTTTTATTGTTATTTTAATTTTGTTATTTTTTTACTAGTGAATTTCATTTATTTTTTAGTCTTGGGGATTTCTTTGTTGTTGTTGTTAATTCATATCTCTGTCCAGCTTGGGGGCATACCTTTCTGTCTCTCTTTCCTTAGTCATTTATGAGTAAAACTTCAAAAAGCACCATAGTCTCTTTGAAAAAACAAGCATTTAAAACATTATAACATGTCAGTTGGTTAACAGTATTGGGAAAATTGGCTTTCTGTCCTCCAGAACTGTGAGAGAATCAATTTCTGTCATTTAAAGTCACCAGGTTTGTGGTAATTTGTTGTAGCAAGCCTAGGAAACAGATACACCCATTCTCCTTTTCCCTTTCTAGGTTTCCATCTTTTCCTTAGGAGGAGCAAACCTGCCTTCCTAAAGAAAAGATGGAAACCATGCAGGGTGGTTTTCTATTTTCTGTGTTTTTAGGGCCTACCCTCTATTTATGTTTCCCCCATCATAGTCCATTTGGGCTGCTATAACAAACTACCATAGACTGGGTGGCTCTTAAACATCAGAAACTTATTTCTCACAGCTCTGGAGGCTGGTAGGCCAAGATGAAAGCACTGGCAGGTTCGCTGTCTGGTGAGAGCTGCTTCCTGGCTCACAGATGGCATCTTCTCCTGCATCCTCACGTGGCAGGCGGGTGAGGGAGCTCTCCAAAATCCTTTTTATGAGGGTGTGACTCCCACCCATGAGGCCTTCATTCTTTTTCACTAATCACCTCCCAAAGGCCATACATATTAACACCATCACTTTAGGGGTTAGGGTTTCAACAGATGAATTTGAAGGAGGGAAACGAAACACAAAAATTCCAATCATAACACCCAAAGTGATATTTAAGGTGATGCAAGAACACAGCTTTAAAATTAATTGAATTTTGCACAGTACATTCTATTTAGTAGTAAGTAGTCTGTTTGGTGACGATAGCACATAACATCTAACACTTACCGAATTCTCTTTTAATGAAAGAGAAAGCAAGCTTCAGCTTTGGCTCTCTTAAAGCTGGCAATGATATCTAGTTATATTAATAACATTGTTTTGATTTCATTGAATTTATTTTTATGCTTGGCTGCCTTCTATTTACTGTAAGTGATGCCAATTTTTCTTTTAGGGTTATGATTGCAAGATTCCTTTGTAAACTTATGACTGTAAATTAAAAAGTGAGTTAATTTAAAGAAATATGTTAAGTAAATAACAGTAAGGATAATATACAGATATGGAAAAGTCTGAAGGTATGAAACTTTGTACTACCCCAGAAGCTTATCAACGCTTATTTTTCCAAGGAAAATTCCCTCTGTGGGAAGAATTCTGATGCTAACACCAATCCATTTCTGAATCTACTTTGATTCATCTCTTGGGTCAGTGTGTTTCATTTTCATTTACAAGAAGGGTTCACGGGTTTTATATTCTCTCAGTGTTTATATGTTTGACTACTGTATCTTATTGTTAAATAACTATTAATAGGAATTTAGGATGATTCTGTCTTTGCTATTGTGAATAGTGCTGTGATGAACATACAAGTGCATATGTCTTTATGGTAGAAAAGTTTATATCCTGTTAGGTATATTCCCAGCAGTGGGATTGGTGGGTTGAATGTTCTGTGTTAAATTATTTGAGAAATTGCCAAACTGCTTTCCACCATCGCTAGACTAATTTACAAAGCCACTAGCAGTATACGAGTGCTCTCTTTTCTCTGCAACCTTGCCTTGCCAGGATCTGTTATTTATTTATTTATTTTTACTTTTAAATAATCATTATTTTGATTGGTGTGAGATGGTGTCTTTTTGTGGTTTTGGTTCTAATTTCTCTGATGTTTAGTGATTTGAGCATTTTTTCATATGCTCGTTGGTCATGTGAATGCCCTCTTTTGAGAAGTGTATTCACATCCTTTGTTCATTTTTTAATGGGGTGTTTGTTTTTCACTTGTTAATTTGTTTAAGTTCCCTGTAGATGCTGAATATTAGACCTTTGTCAGATGCAAAGCTTGCAAACATTTTCTCCCATTCTACGGGTTGCCTATTTTTTTAAAATTGTACTTTAGGTTCTGGGGTACATGTGCAGATCATGCAGGATTGTTGCATAAGTACATACATGGTAAGGTGGTTTGCTGCCTCCATCCCCCCATCACCTATATCTGGTATTTCTCCCCATGTTATCCCTCTCGAACTCTCCCTGATGTCCCTCCCCGACCATCCCCCAACAGACCCCAGTGTGTGATGCTACCCACCCTGTGTTTATGTGTTCTCATAGTTCAACACCTGCCTGTGAATGAGAACATGCGGTGTTTGATTTTCTGTTCTTGTGTCAGTTTGCTGAAAATGATGGTTTCCAGATTCATCCATGTCCCTACAAAGGACACAAACTCATCATTTTTTTTTATGGCTGCATAGTATTCCATGGTGTATATATGCCACATTCTTCTTGTACAGTCTATCACTGATGGGCATTGGGTTGGTTCCAGGTCTTTGCTATTGTAAACAGTGCCACAATGAACATACGTGTGCATGTGTCTTTATGATAGAATGATTTATAATCCTTTGGATATATACCCAGTAATGGGATTGCTGGGTCAAATGGAATTTCTATTTCTAGGTCCTTGAGGAATCACCACTCTGTCTTCCACAATGGTCAAACTAATTTACACTCTCACAAATAGTGAAAAAGTGTTCCTATTTCTCCACATCCTCTCCAGCGTCTGTTGTCTCCAGATTTTTTAATGATCGCCATTCTAACTGGTGTGAGATGGTATCTCAAGGTAGTTTTGATTTGCATTTCTCTAATGACCAGTGATGGAGAGCATTTTTTCATATGTTTGTTGGCCTCATATATGTCTTCTTCTGAAAAGTGTCTGTTCATATCCTTTGCCCACTTTTGAATGGGTTTGTTTGTTTTTTTCTTGTAAATCTGCTTCAGTTCTTTGTAGATTCTGGATATTAGCACTTTGTCAGATGGGTAGCTTGAAAAGTTTTTTTTCCATTCTGTTGGTTGCCAGTTCACTCTAATGATTCTTTCTTTTGCTGTGCAGAAACTCTTAAGTTTAATTAGATCCCATTTGTCTATTTTGGCTTCTGTTGCCAATGCTTTTGGTGTTTTAGTCATGAAGTCCTTGCCTATGCCTATGTCCTGAATGGTGTTGCCTAGGTTTTCTTCTAGGGTTTTTATGGTGTTAGGTCTTCAATCCATCTGGAGTTAATTTTGGTGTAAGGTGTCAGGAAGGGGTCCAGTTTCAGCTTTCTGCACATGGCTAGCCAGTTTTCCCAACACCATTTATTAAACAGGGAATTCTTCTAAACAATTGCTTGTTTTTGTGAGGTATGTCAAAGATCAGATGGTTGTAGATGTGCAGTGTTGCCTCTGAGGCCTCTGCTCTGTTCCATTGGTCTATATCTCTGTTTTGGTACCAATACCATACTCTTTTGATTACTGTAGGCTTGTAGTATAGTTTGAAGTCAGGTAGTGTGAAGCCTAAAGCTTTGTTCATTTTGCTTAGGATTGTCTCGGCTGTGTGGGCCCTCTTTTGGTTCCATAGGAAGTTTAAGGTGGATTTTTCCAGTTCTGTTAAGATGGTCATTGGTAGCTTGATGGGGATAAAATTGAATTTTGGGCAGTGTGGTCATTTTTATGATATTGATTCTTCCTAACCATGAGCATGGAATGTTTTTCCGTCTGTTTGTGTCCTCTCTTATTTCCTTAACAGTGGTCTGTAGTTCTCCTTGGAGAGGTCCTTTACATCCTTTGTTAGTTGTATCCTAGGTATTTTATTCTCTTTGTAGCAATTTTGAATGGGAGTTTGTTCATTATTTGGCTATTTGTCTGTTATTGGTGTACAGGAATGCTTGTGATTTCTGCACACTGATTTGTATCCTGAGACTTTGTGGAAGTTGCTTATCAGTTTAAGGAAATTTTGAGCTCAGACGATGGGGTCTTCTAAATATAAAATCATGTCGTCTGCAAATAGAGACAATTAGACTTCCTCCTTTCCCAGTTAAATACACTTTATTTCTTTTTCTTCTCTGATTGCTCTGGCTAGAACATCCAATACTATATTGAATAGGAGTGGTGAGAGAGGGCATCATGGCTGGTGCCAGATTTCAAAGGGAATGCTTCCAGTTTTTGCCCATTCAGTATGATATTGGCTGTGGGTTTGTCATAGATAGCTTTTATTATTTTGAGATATGTTCTGGCAATACCTAGTTTATTCAGAGTTTTTAGCATAGAGAGCTGTTGAATTTTGTCAAAGACCTTCTCTGAACCTATTGAGATAATCATGTGGTTTTTGCCTTTGGTTCTGTTTATGTGGTGGATTATGTTTACAGACTTGTGTATGTTGAACCAACCTTGCATCCCTGGATGAAGCCTGCTTGATCGTGATGAATAATCTTTTTGATGTGCTGTTGCAATCAGTTTGCCAGCATTTTATTGAAGATTTTTGCATCTACATTCATCATGGAGGATTGGCCTCAAGTTTTCTTTTTTTGTTGAGTCTCTGCTGGGTTTTTGTATCAGGATGATGTTGGTCTCATAAAATGATTTGGGAAGGATTCCCTCTTTCTGGATTGTTTGGAACAGTTTCAGAAGTAGTGGTACCAGCTCCTCTTTGTACTTCTGGTAGAATTTGGCTGTGAACCCATCTGGACCTGGGCTTTTTTTGGTTGGTAGGCTATTAATTGCTGCCTCAATTTCAGTCCTTGTTATTGGTCTATTCAGGGTTTCAGCCTATTCCTGGTTTAAGTCTTTGGAGGGTGCAAGTGTCCAGGAATTTATCCATTTCTTCCAGGTTTACTGGTTTATGTGCATAGAGCTGTTTGTAGTATTCTCTGATTGTAGTTTGTATTTCTGTGGAATCAGTGGTGGTATCCCCTTTATCATTTTTTATTGCATCTATTTGATTCTTTTCTCTTTCCTTTTCTGTTAATCTGGCTAGCACTGTGTCTATTTTGTTGATCTTTTCAAAAAACCAGCTTCTGGATTTATTGATTTTTTGAAGGTTTTTTTGTGTCTCTATCTCTTTCAGTTTGGCTCAGATCTTAGTTATTTCTTGCTTTCTGCTAGATTTTGAGTTTTTTTGATCTTGCTCCTTTAGCTCTTTCAATTTTGATGATAGGGTGTTGATTTTAAATCTTTCCTTGCTTCTCATTTATTGCTATAAATCTATAGCACATTTATAGCTATAAATTTCCCTCTAGACACTGCTTTAAATGTGTCCCAGAGATTCTGGTACATTATGTCTTTGTCCTCAGTTTCAAAGAACATATTTTTTTCTGCCTTCATTATTTATCCAGTCAACATTCAGGAGCCAGTTGTTCAGTTCCCATGAAGTTGTGCGGTTCTGAGTTAGTTTCTTAATCCTGAGTTGTAATTTGATTGCACTCTGGTCTGAGAGACTGTTATGATTTCTGTTCATTTGCATTTGCTGAGGAGTGATTTATTTCCAATTATGTGGTCAGTTTTAGAGTAAGTATGATGTGGTGCTGAGAAGAATGTATATTCTGTGGATTTGGCGTGGAGAGTTCTGTAGATGTATATTAGTTCCATTTGATCGAGATCTGAGTTCAAGTCCTGGATATCATTGTTAATTTTCTGTCTCATTGATCTGTCTAATATTGACAGTGGAGTGTTAAAGTCTCCCACTATTGCTGTGTGGGAGTCTCAGTCTCTTTGTAGGTCATTAAGAACTTGCTTTATGTATCTGAGTGTTCCTGTGTTGGGTGTGTATATATTTAGGATTGTTAGCACTTCCTATTGGATTGATCATTTTACCATTATGTAACGGCCTTCTTTGTCTCTTTTGATCTTTGTTGGTTTAAAGTCCATTTTATCAGAGACTAGGATTGCAACTCCTGCTTTTTTTTTGCTCTCCATTTGCATGGTAAATCTTCCTCCATCCCTTCATTTTCAGCCTATGTGTGTCCTTGCATGTGAGATGGGTTTCCTGGATACAGCACACCGATGGGTCTTGACTTTTTATCCAATTTGCCAGGAAGTGTCTTTTTATTGGGGCATTTAGGCCATTTACATTTAAGGTTAATATTGTTGTGTGTGAATTTGATCCTGTCATTTTGATGCTAGCTGGTTGTTTTGCCCATTAGTTGATGCAGTTTCTTCGTTGGGTTGATAGTCTTTACCATTTGGTACGTTTTTGGAGTGGCTGGTACTGGTTGTTCCTTTCCATTCAGGAGCTCTTGTAAGGCAGGCTGGGTGGTGATGAAATCTCCCAGCAATTGCTTGTCTGTAAAGGATTTTATTTCTCCTTCACTTATGAAGCTTAGTTTGGCTCGATATGAAATTCTAGGTTGAATGTTCTTTTCTTTAAGGATGTTGAATATTGGACCCCACTCTTTTCTGGCTTGTAGGGTTTTTGCCAAGAGATCCGCTGTGACTCTGATGGGCTTCCCTTTGTGGGTAACCTGACCTTTCTCTCTGGCTTCCCTTAGCATTTTTTTTCTTCATTTCAACCCTGGTGAATCTGATTATTATGTGCCTTGGGGTTGCTCTTTTTGGGGAATATCTCTGTGGTGTTCTCTGTATTTCCTGGACTTGAATATTGGCCTGCCTTGCTAGGTTGGGGAAGTTCTCCTGGATAATATCCTGAAAAGTGTTTTCTAGCTTGGATTCATTCTCCCCATCACATTCAGGTACACCTATCAAACATAGATTAGGTCTTTTCACATAATCTCATATTTCTTGGAGGTTTTGTTTATTTCTTTTCACTCTTTTTTCTCTAATATTGCTTTCTTGTTTTATTTCATTGAGTTGATCTTCAAACTCTGATACTTGTTTTTTCTGCTTGGTTGATTTGGCTATTGAAACTTGTGTATGCTTTGTGAAGTTGTTGTGCTGTGTTTTTCAGCTCCATCAAGTCATTTATGTTCTTCTCTAAGCTGGTTTATTCTAGTTAGCATTTTGTCTAATCTTTTTTCAAGGTTCTTAGTTTCTTTGCATTGGGTTAGAACATGTTCTTTTAGCTCAGAAAAGTGTGTTATTACCCACCTTCTGAAGCCTGCTTCTCTCAATTCATCAGATTCATTCTCCATTCAGCTTTGTTCTCTTGCTGGTGAGGGGTTTTGATCCCTTGGAGGAGAGGCATTCTGGTTTTTGGTGTTTTCATCCTTTTTGAACTGATTTCTTCCCATCTTCATGGATTTATCTACCTGTGATGTGTGAAGTTGGTGACTTTCGGATGGGGGTCTCTGAATGGATGTCCTTTTTGTTGATATTGAAGTTATTTCTTTGTGTTTTCTAGTTTTCCTTCTAACAGTCAGGCCCCTCTGCTGCAGGACTGCTGGAAGTCCACTCCAGAGCCTGCTTGCCTGGGAGCCATCCACTGGGGCTGCAGAACAGTGAGGGTTGCTGCCAGTTTCTTCTTCTGTTGTCTTCGTCCCAGAAGGGTACCTGCCAGATGTCAACCAGAGCTCTCCTTTATGAGATGCTTCTTTGGCTATACAGGGGTCAGGGAGCTGCTTGAGGAGACAGTCTGTCCCTCATCAGAGCTCAAGTGCTGTGCTGGGAACTCCATTGTTCCATTCAGAGCTGCTGGACAGGTACATTTAAGTCTGCTACAGCAGAACTCGTAACCACCTCTTTTTCCATGTGCTCTGTCCTGGGATGGTGGGCCTTTATTTATAAGTCCCTGAGGTGCTGCTGCCTTTATTCATATATGCCCTGCCCAGCAAGCAGGGGGTCTAGTAACAGTCTGCCAGCAGAGGTGTTGCTGGGCTGTCATGGGTTCTGCTCAGCTGCTGTGTAAACTTCCTTGTGGTTTTATTTACAGAGGTACAGTTAGAGCAGCCTGGGTAATGGTGGTCTGCCTCAGTAATGGTGGTCTGCCTCGGTAATGGCGATTGCCTCGGTAATGGCAGACTGTCTCAGTAATGGCAGACTGCTCAGTAATGGCAGACTTCCTTGGTAATGGCAGACTTCCTTGATAATGGCGGACTGCCTTGGTAATGGTGGATTGACTTGGTAGTGGTGGACTGCCTCAGTAATGGCAGATGCACTTCCCTCAACAGGACTCAACTGTCCTGGGTCAAGCTCAAATTACTGCGCTTGCTGCGAAAGTCTCAAGTCAGATCATTTCAGATTGCTGGTCTTTGTGGGAGTGGAAACTGCTGAGCCCAATCATCTGACTTCCTGCTTTCAGCCCCCTCTTTTTCAGTTGAATGGGCGCCTCTGTCTCTCTGGCATTCCAGGCTCCAGTTGCAATGGCTGTCCAACTTTGTGTGAGTTTTTGTGCAGAAACCTGTGGCACTGGAAACTTGTGGCATTGGAAACTCATGGCACTTTTCGTCCTGGAAATCTCCTGGTGTGTGGGTGGTAAAAACTGCAGGAGAAGTACAGTATCTGAACCAGAGTGCTGGAGTGGCTGGAAAAGCCCCCGATGGCCTCCCTTGTGTAGGGAGGGGTGTCCTCTGGGGATTGCACTTTCTGGGTGAGGCAGCACCTCACCCTGCCTTGGCTCACCCTTCTTGGGCTACACTCACTGTGAAACCAGTCCCATTGAGATGCACCTGGTGCCTTGTATGAAAATGCAGAGATTACTCACCCTCTTTGTAGCTCTTGCCGGGAACTGTAATCCAGAGCTGTTCCTATTTGGCCATCTTCAGTTGTCTATTTACTCTGTAGATAGTTTCTTTTGCCATGAAGAAGCTCTTTGTTTAATTAGGTCCTATATATCAAGTTTCTTTTTTGTTGTTGTTACTTTTGGTGTCTTTGTCATGAAATCTTTGCCAGAGCCAATGTCCATATGATATTTCCTAGGGTTTCTTCTAGGGTTTTTAAAGTTTGAGATATTACATTGAAGTCCTTAATCCATTTTGAGTTAAGTTTTATATGTGGTGAAAGGAAGGAATCCAGTTTCAGTCTTCTGCATATGGCTAGCCAGATGTCCCAGCGCTGTTTATTGAATAGAGAGTCCTTTGCCCATTGCTTGTTTTCATCAACTTTGCCAAAAATCAGATGGTTGTAGGTGTACAGCTGTATTTCTGGGTTTGCTAAGCTGTTCCTTTGGTGTAGGTGTCTCTTTTGTACCAGTACTATGCTCTTTTGTTTACTGTAGACTTGTAGTATAATTTCAAGTTGCATAGTGTGGTGCCTCCGCTTTTGTTATTTTCGCTTAGGATTGCTTTTGCTATTTGAGCTCTTTTTTGGTTTCATGTGAATTTTAGAATGTTTTTTTACTTAATTCTGTGAAAAATATCATTGGTGGTCTGATAGGAGTGGCATTGAATCTGTAAATTGCTTTGGATTGTATGGCCATTTTAATAATATTGATCATGAAATGTTTTTCCATTTGTTTATGTCATCTTTCATTTCTTTCAGCAGTGTTTTGTAATTCTTATTGTTGAGATCTTTCACCTCTCTGGTTAGCTGTATTCCTGTATATTTTATTACATTTTATGGCTACTGAGAAAGGGGTTATATTCCTGATTTTGCTTTCAGCTTGCATGTTTTTGGTGTATAGAAATGCTGCTAATTTATGTACATCATTTTTGTTCCTGAAGCTTTGCTAAAGTTCTTTATCAGATCTCGGAGCTTTAGGGCAGAAACTAAGGAGTCTTCTAGGTATAAAATAATATCATCTGTGAAGAGAGATAATTTGAGTGCCTCTCTTCCTACTTGAATGCCTTTTTCTTTTTAATTTTCATTTAATTTTTTTCCCATTTATTTATTTTATTGCATTTTAGGTTTTGGGGTACATGTGAAGAACATGCAAGATTGTTGCATAGGTACACACGTGGCAATGTTATTTGCTGCCTTCCTCC
>NW_022436956.1:5614361-5721548 GCF_009761245.1 Sapajus apella
TTGCTATCTCTCCCCTACTCCCCAGCCCCCACCGTCCCTCCCCTATTTCCCCTCAACTGACCACAGTGCATAGTGCTCCCCTCCCTGTGTCCATGTGTTCTCATTGTTCAACACCCACCTATGAGTGAGAACATGCGGTGTTTGATCTTCTGCTCTTCTGTCAGTTTGCTGAGAATGATGGTTTCCAGGTTCATCCATGTCCCTACAAAGGACCCAAACTCATCGTTTTTGATGGCTGCATAATATTCCATGGTGTATATGTGCCACATTTTCCTTGTCCAGTCTATCGTCGATGGGCATTTGGGTTGGTTCCAGGTCTTTGCTATTGTAAACAGTGCTGCAATGGACATTCGTGTGCACGTGTCCTTATAGTAGAACGATTTGTAATCCTTCCGATATATACCCAGTAATGGGATTGCTGGGTCAAATGGAATTTCTGTTTCTAGGTCCTTGAGGAATTGCCACACTGTCTTCCACAATGGTTGAACTCATTTACACTCCCACCAACAGTGTAAAAGTGTTCCTATTTCTCCACATCCTCTCCAGCATCTGTTGTCTCCAGATTTTTTAATGATTGCTATTCTAACTGGTGTGAGATGGTATCTCAATGTAGTTTTGATTTGCATTTCTCTGATGACCAGTGATGATGAGCATTTTTTCATATGTTTGTTGGCCTCACGTATGTCTTCTTTTGTAAAGTGTCTGTTCATATCCTTTGCCCACTTTTGAATGGGCTTGTTAGTTTTTTTCTTGTAAATCTGTTTTAGTTCTTTGTAAATTCTGGATATCAGCCCTTTGTCAGATGGGTAAACTGCAAAAATTTTTTCCCATTCCGTTGGTTGCCAATTCGCTCCAGTGACTGTTTCTTTTGCCGTGCAGAAGCTGTGGAGTTTGATTAGGTCCCATTTGTCTATTTTGGCTTCTGTTGTCAATGCTTTTGGTGTTTTGGTTATGAAGTCCTTGCCTACGCCTATGTCCTGAATGGTTTTGTCTAGATTTTCTTCTAGGGTTTTTATGGTGTTAGGTCTTATGTTTAAGTCTTTAATCCATCTGGAGTTAATTTTAGTGTAAGGTGTCGGGAAGGGGTCCAGTTTCTGCTTTCTGCACATGGCTAGCCAACTTTCCCAACACCATTTATTTTTCCCATTGCTTGTTTTTGTCTGGTTTGTCAAAGATCAGATGGTTGTAGATAGGTTGTGTTGCCTCCAAGACCTCTGTTCTGTTCCATTGGTCTATATCTCTGTTTTGGTACCAGTACCATGCTGTTTTGATTACTGTAGCCTTGTAGGATAGTTTGAAGTCTGGTAGTGTGATGCCTCCTGCTTTGTTCTTTTTGCTTAGAATTGACTTGGTTATGTGGGCTCTCTTTTGGTTCCATATAAAGCTTAAGGTGATTTTTTCCAGTTCTGTGAAGAAGGTCATTGGTAGCTTGATGAGGATAGCATTGAATCTGTAAATTACTTTGGGCAGTATGGCCATTTTCACGATATTGATTCTTCCTAACCATGAACATGGAATGTTTCTCCATCTGTTTGTGTCCTCTCTTATTTCGTTGAGCAGTGGTTTGTAGTTCTCCTTGAAGAGGTCCTTTACGTCCCTTTTTAGTTGTATTCCTAGGTATTTTATTCTCTTTGTGGCAATTGTGAACGGAAGTTTGTTCTTGATTTGGCTCTCTTTAAGTCTGTTATTGGTGTATAGGAATGCATGTGATTTTTGCACATTGATTTTGTATCCTGAGACTTTGCTGAAGTTGCTTATCAGTTTCAGGAGATTTTGGGCTGAGACGATGGGGTCTTCTAGATATACAATCATGTCATCTGCAAATAGAGACAATTTGACTTCCTCCTTTCCTATTTGAATGCCCTTTATTTCTTTTTCTTGCCTGATTGCTCTGCCTAGAACTTCTAATACTATATTGAATAACAGTGGTGAGAGAGGGCATTCTTGTCTGGTGCCACATTTCAAGGGGAATGCTTCCAATTTTTGCCCATGCAGTATGATATTGGCTGTTGGTTTGTCATAAATAGCTTTTATTATTTTGAGATACGTTCCGTCAATACCTAGATTATTGAGGGTTTTCAGCATAAAGCGCTGTTGAATTTTGTCAAAGGCCTTCTCTGCATCAATTGAGATAATCACGTGGTTTTTGTCTTTGGTTCTGTTTATGTGGTGAATTACGTTTATAGACTTGCGTATGTTGAACCAGCCTTGCATCCCTGGGATGAAGCCTACTTGATCATGGTGGATAAGCTTTTTGATGTGCTGTTGCAATCGGCTTGTCAGTATTTTATTGAAGATTTTTGCATCTATGTTCATCATGGATATTGGCCTGAAGTTTTCTTTTCTTGTTGAGTCTCTGCCAGGCTTTGGAATCAGGATGATGTTGGTGTCATAAAATGATTTGGGAAGAATTCCCTCTTTTTGTATTGTTTGGAATAGTTTCAGAAGGAATGGTACCAGCTCCTCTTTGTATGTCTGGTAGAATTCGGCTGTGAACCCGTCTGGACCTGGGCTTTTTTTGGGTGGTAAACTCTTAATTGCTGCCTCAACTACAGACCTTATTATGGGTCTGTTCAGGGTTTTGGCTTCTTCCTGGTTTAGGCTTGGCAGGAGGCAAGTGTCCAGGGATTTATCCATTTCTTCCAGGTTTACTAGTTTATGTGCATAGAATTGTTTGTAATAATCTCTGATGATGGTTTGAATTTCTGTGGAATCTGTGGTGAATCCCCTTTATCGTTTCTTATTGCATCCATTTGGCTATTCTCTCTTTTCTTTTTTATTAATCTGGCTAGTGGTCTGTCTATTTTGTTGATCTTTTCAAAAAACCATCTCCTGGATTTATTGATTTTTTGAAGGGTTTTTTGTGTCTCTGTCTCCTTTAGTTCTGCTCTGATCTTAGCTATTTCTTGTCTTCTGCTAGACTTTGAGTTTTTTTGATCTTGCTCCTCTAGCTCTTTCAGTTTTGACGATAGGGTGTCAATTTTTGATCTCTCCTTGCTTCTCATGTGGGTACTTATTGCTATATATTTTCCTCTAGAGACTGCTTTAAATGTGTCCCAGAGATTCTGGTATGCCGTGTCTTCATTCTCAGTGGTTTCAAAGAACATCTTTATTTCTGTCTTCATTTCATTGTTTATCCAGTCAACATTCAAGAGCAAGTTGTTCAGTTTCCATGAAACTGTGCGGTTCTGGGTTAGTTTTTGAATTCTGAGTTCTAACTTGATTGCACTGTGGTCTGAGAGACTGTTTGTTATGATTTCTGTTCTTTTGCATTTGCTGAGGAGTGATTGACTCCCAATTATGTGGTCAATTTTAGAGTAGGTGTGATGTGGTGCTGAGAAGAATGTATATTCTGTGGATTTGGGGTGGAGAGTTCTGTAAATGTCTATTAGGTTTGCTTGGTCCAGGTCTGAGTTGAATGCCTTTTCTTTCTTTCTTTTTTCTAATTGCTCTGGCTAAGACTTCCAGTATTATGCTGAATAGGAGTGGTGACAGTGAGTATCCTTGTTTCAGTTTTCAAGGGTAATGCTTCCAGTTTGCCTATTCAGTACAATGTTGACTGTGAGCTTGTCATATATGGTTTTTATTATTTTGAGGTATGTTTCTTCAATGCCTAGTTTGGTGAGGATTTTTAACATAAAGGAATGCTGAATTTTTGTTTGTTTTGTTTTGTTTTGGAGATGAAGCCTCACTCTGTTGCCCAGGCTGGAGTGGCATCATGCAATCTCGGCTCACTGCAACCTCCCACTCCCAGGTTCAGGCAATTCTCCTGTCTCAGCCTCCTGAGTAGCTGAGATTACAAACATCCGCCACGATGCCTAGAGAATTTTTGTATTTTAGTAGAGATGGGGCTTCACCATGTTGGCCAGACCAGCCTAGAACCCCTGACCTCAAGTGATCTACCTGCCTCAGCCTCCTGAAGTGCTGGGATTACAGATGTGAACCACCACGGGTGGACTGTGTTGAATGTTGTCAAAAGCCTTTTCTGTGTCTATTGACATGATTTATGTGGTTTTGTCTTTAGTTCTATTTCTGTGATAAATCACATTTGTTGATTTACATATGTTGACCCAACCTGGCATCCCAGGGATAAAACTTACTTGATCATAGTGGATTAGATTTTTTATGTTCTGCTGGATTAAATTTGATAGTATTTTCTTGAGGATTTTTGCATCTATGTTCATCAAGCATATTGACCTGATATTTTCTTTGCTTGTTGTGTCTCTGCCAAGTTTTGGTATCAAAATGATGCTG
Organism: Sapajus apella; assembly: GCF_009761245.1. Classification (NCBI taxonomy): domain Eukaryota; kingdom Metazoa; phylum Chordata; class Mammalia; order Primates; family Cebidae; genus Sapajus; species Sapajus apella. Next base: position 5,618,616 of record NW_022436956.1, read on the forward strand.
TCCTCATAGAATGAGTTAGGTAAGAGTCCTTCTTCCTCAAATTTTTGGAATAGTTTAGGTAGGATTGATACCAGCTCTTCTTTATATAACTTATAGAATTTGCCTGTAAATCTGTCTGGACCAGAGCTTTTTCTAATCTTTGGACTTTTTATTACTGATTCAATTTTGGAATTTGTTATTGGTCTGCTCATGGTTTCAGTTTCTTCCTCATTCAATCTTGGGAGATTGTATATGTCCAGGAACTTATTTCATTTCTTCTACATTTTCCAGTTTGGGTTTATAGAGGTGTTAATAATAGTCTCTGAGGGTTTTGTATATCTGTAGGGCTAGTGGTAATATCCTCTTTGTCATTCCTAGTTTTGTTTATTTGGACAGCCTGTTTTTCTCTTTATTAGTCTAGCTAGTGGTCTAGCAATCTTATATATTCTTCCAAAGAGCCATCTTTTGGTTTCATTGATATTTTATATGGTGTTTTGTGTCCCAGTTTCATTCAGTTCAACTCTGATTTTGGTTATTTATTTTCTTCTGGTACCTTTGGGGTTGGTTTGCTCTTATTTTTCTAGTTGCTCTAAGTGTGATGTTAGGTTGTTGAGATCTTTCTAACTTTTTGCTGTGGGCATTTAGCACTCTAAACTTGCCTTTTATCACTGTTTCAGTTGTGTCTCAGAGATTCAGGTGTGTCACATCTTTGTTTTCATTAGTTTCAAATAATTTCTTGATTTCAGCCTTAATTTCATTGTTTGCCCCAAAGTCATTCAGAGGCAGGTTGTTTAATTTCCATGTAATTATGTGATTTTTGAGACATCTTAGTATTGATTTCTATGTTTATTGCACTGTAGTCCCAGAGTGTGGTTGGTATGATTTTTTAAAATTTGTTGAGAATTGTTTTATGACTGATTATGTGATTGATTTTAGAATGTGTGCCATGTGCAGATGAGAACAATGTATATTTTGCTGTTGTTGGGTGGAGTGTTCTGTATATGTCTGTTAGGAGCATTTGGTCAACAGTTGAGTTCAGGTCTTGGATATCTTTATTTTCTTTTTCTTTTTTTGAGATAAGATATCACTTTGCCACCTAGGCTGGAGTGCAGTGGTGTGATCTCAGCTCACTGCAGCCTCAGCCTCCCAAGTTGAAGTGATCCTTCCATCTCAGCTCCCAAATAGCTGAGACTGCAGGCATGAGCCACCCCACCCAGATAATTTTTGTATTTTTATAAAGACATGGTTTCTTCATGTTGTCCAGGCTGGTCTTGAACTCCTGAGCTCAAGGGATCTGCCCACCTCGGTCTCCCAAAGTGCTATGATTACAGGCATGAGCCCCCGTGGCTGGCCTGGTCTTGAATATTTTTGTCAGTGTTCTGCTTGGATGATCTGCCTAGTACTGAGAGCGGGGTATTAAAGTCTCCCACTATTATTGTGTGGTTATCTAAGTCTCTTTGTAGGACTCTAAGAACTTGTTTTATGAATCATGGTGCTCTGGCGTGGGGTACATATATATTTAGGGTAAAGTCTTCTTTTTGAATAAAACCCTTTATCATTATGTATTGCCCTTTTTTGTCTTTTTTGGTCATTGCTGATTTAAAGTCTGTTCTATCTGAAGTGAGAATAGCAACTCCTGCTCTTTTTTGTTTTCCATTTGCTTTGTAGATTTTTCTCTGTCCCTTTACTTTGATCCTATGGGTGTCATTAAGTGTGAGATGGGTCTCTTAAAGCATCTCTTAAAAAAAGCATGCAGTTGTGTCTTGCTTCTTTATCTAGCTTGCCATTCTGTGCCTTTTAAGTGGGGCACATAGCCTGTTTATGTTCAAGGTTAATATTAATATGTGCTGATTTGATCCTGTCAGTATGTTGTTAGCTTCCTCCATAACTTCTAAGTGTTGGGTGCCCACAGACTCCATCCTCAGACCTCTCCTCTCTCCACATTAACTCCCATGGGATCTCATTCCATATTGTCATGCTAGCATCACGCACATGATAATGACTTGTATTTCTAACTGCCTACTTGATATTTCTGCATGAGTGTCTAACAGACATCTGTAATATACAGAAAAAATTTTTTTTTCTTCTCTCACAGCTAACACAATATAGAACACTGTGCCGTGACCAAAATGTGTGGGTGTTTTCCCAGGCAATTTGCCAGTAGTATCAAATGGGTGCCCTGTCATTCAATTAAATTCTGACACTAACCAGTGTTAGTGCTGATCCCACAGGTTAGGGCACAGTCCCACAAGACTGTCCCTCTACTTTAGACACCAATCACAAGTCCCAGGTTGTCGCCTATATTTCTGACCAACCAGCTATAAAATTGTGTTTCTTGGGATCCCCTCCTCAGGTTCGATAATTTGCTAGATGGCTCATGGAACTCAAGGAAACACTTAATTACATTTACTGCTTTATTTTTCTTAATAAAGAATATGCTAAAAATACAGATAAACAGCCCCATGAAGAGGTACATGGGGGAGATAAGGAAGAGTCCTGAGCTCAGGAGATTCCGTGCTGGGTCTGTCCTGCAGACCCTGGCTGACAGATGAAATGAGTACTCAGATACAGGTATGCAGTGTAAGAGCAGCTAGGTAACTGGCTCTAGCGGCCAAAGAGCAGCCTCGAGAAGCTGGAGCTGCTTGCTTCTTTTCAGTTCAGGCACAATGCTGAAAACCTGGAGTAAACCTCTAGGTAATTAACGTTTATTGTTCCACTTTTAGGGAATGTCACACGTGTGGATGATCAAAGGTCAGTTCCTGGTCAATATAAGTAAACAAGCCTGTTTAAGATTAATTCCCCTACACTCCCTTCTACCTACTCCTTGCCCTCTGCCTCAGGATTATAGAACAGCTGCCTTCAGCTATTCTCCCCTGAGGCTCTGCAAAACCTTCTGACCTTTGAGAAGGTTTGCGTTCTTTCCCTATAGTTCTCCCCACCACTCTGCCTGATCCCCCACAATTCTGTCCCCATGGAGTTTTGGCATGCAACCTTCCCAGGATGTGTATGTGTTCAGCAACCTGGAGGCTCTCTGAACCTTGTACTTTGGGAATTTTTATCCCCCCCAAAATGGAGGCTTTCTCATATAGCATGATCAATTATTAACTCAATCTCTAACCCTATTCCCTTTTTAAGAGAATGAGGAGTGGGGCTGAAAGTTCCAAGCTTCTAATGATAGTCTGATTAGAAGTTGGTTAAAGTTCCAAGTTTTTAATCATAGCTTGTTTTTTTCTGGTGACCAGCCCCTACCCAGGATTACCAAAGTCATCTCATTAGGACAAAAGATTTTCCTATTATACAGGAAATTCCCAGGGATTAGGAGCTCTATGTCAGGAACCGTAGTCAAAGACCAAATATTAGAACTAAAGATTCTCCTAGCACCTCTATTTTCCAGGAACTTCAAGGGTTTTAGGAGCTCCATGCCAGGAGCCAGAGACAAAGACCAAAATATTTATATGTAAGTGTCCAATAGACATCTCAAATTTAACATGTTCAATATCAGTCTCCAGCACCTCTCCTCCCCTGAACCTGCTCCTCTTGTAGCCTTCACCATCAGAGGTAATGGTAATATCATCATTTCATTTGCTTGGGACAAAAACATTGGAAAAATATTTGACTTGTTTTCCTTATATGTGACACATTCAACTCAATTCTTGAATATACAATCCAAAATCCTACCATTTCTTGTCATTTCCAGCATGACTGCCCTTGTCCAAACCATTACCATCTGTCAAATGGCATGCATCATTGCAAATGACTCCCAAATGGAGCATGTGCTCCTGTCCTTGACCTCTCAAGTCTATTCTCAATACATCAAAAAGTGCAATCTGGTTAACATCTAAGTAAAGCCAATGTCACTCCTTTCCTCATATCCCTCCAATGTCACTCATGTCACTAAGAGAAAGAAAAAGGCAGAGTCTTTAGAAGATTCTATATGACATGGCCCCCTGCCATCTCTCTGATTTTATCTCCTATTACTCACTCTTCATTTGTTCCACATTCCATCAACACACAAGATAGACTCATACCTATCAGGAATACATATCAGATTTCATAAAACTTTTTGTCTGTATATGTTAATTATATGGTTATTTTAAACAATACTTATCAATACGCTAAATTGACTAATGTTTGAATGTTAACCTAATTTTGCATTCCTGGGTTAAATTCAACATAATCATTATCCATTTTACATACTGTTAGATTTTATTTATTAAATTCTCATTAAGAACTTTTACATCTTTGGTTATGGAGGATATTGCCTTTTAGTTTTCTATCCTTGAAATGCCTTTGGTTTTGGTATCAGAGTTATCTTCAAAGGAATTGTAATGTATTCTTTCCTCCATTGAATTTGCAGTTTTCTTTGAGATAGTTTTTTGTTAAAAATTTCATTTCTCAGCATGATACGATGGCTCATCTGTAAACCCAATGCTTTGGGATGCCAAGGCAGGAGGATCACTTGAGGCCAGGAGTTTGAGACCAGCTTGGGCAACATATCAAGACCCTCTCCACACACACACACACACACACACACACACAAAATTAATTTCTTATGTATATACGGATATTTGTTTTTCATTTCTTCTTGAGTTTTAGTAATTTCTTTATTTCAAGGAATTTACCTAATTCATTAAAATTGCAAACTGATTGGCAAAAAGTTATTCTTAACATGCCCTTATTGTATTTTTGAAATCTAAAGAACCTGTGGTGAAGGTACCTCTCTTATTCCTGATATTGGTAATTTGTGATGACTTTTTCCCCTAACCAGTCTAGCTAGAGGTTTGTCAATCTTATTGAACTTCCCATAATACCAACTGTCAATTTCACTGATTTTCTCCATTGTTTTCTGTTTTTACTTCAAGAATTTCTGCTCTGATATGTATTTTTTCTTTCTTTTGGTTACTTTGAGTTTCCTCTGCTCTTATATATTTTTTTTTCTTAAGGTAGTAACTGAGATCATTGATGAGCCACCTGCAACCTTTCTCTTTTCTAATACATCTCCCTCTAAGTAGTGTTTTGGCTGCATCTTATTCTTTAGATATGTTGTTTCTGCATTTTTGTTTTATTCAAAATACTTTCTACCTTCTTATTTGACTTATTTTAACCCATGGGCTATTAGAAATCCATTAGTCAAATCCCAAATATTTAAGGGATTTTTCCACAGAACTTTCTGTTATTGATTTTTAATTAATTCCATTGTAGTCATAATATATATTTTTTATGACTCGAATCCTTTAAATGTATTGATGGCTAATAATATGGTATAACACTATAAATGTTTTTGAAAAGAATGTGTGTTTTGCTGTTATTGGAAGCTGTATTCTGTAAATGTGATTTAGATGGAATTAGTTGATAGCATTGTTCAAATTGAATGTATTCTTACTATGTACTTGTCCTATCAATTAAATTATTGAAAGAGGAGTGTTGAAATGTTCAAGTATAATTGTAGATTTGTTTATTTCTTTTGCAATTCAATCAGTTTTTTCTTCATGTATATTGAAGCTCTGTTATTAGGGGAATAAACATTTTGAATTTTATTTCATCTTTATGAATTAACTCCTTTATCACTGTGAAATAATCCTTATTATCCCTGGTATATGTATATTATATATAGCTTTGGAAAATCTATTTTGCCTGTTATTTATATAGTTACTTCAGCCTTATTTTGATCAATGTTGGTATGGCATACCTTTTGTTATTATTTAATTTGACGTATTTTTGTCTTTATGTTTAAAGTAGGTTTCCCCACTGGGTACACATGGACATAAAGGTGGGAACAATGGACAGCATGGAGTCCAAAACAGGGGAGGGAGGAAGAGGAGCCAGGATTAAAAAATAATCTATTGGGGCTGGGCACGGTGGCTCACACCTATAATCCCAGCACTTTGGGAGGCCAAGGCGGGTTGATCACGAGGTCAAGAGACGGAGACCATCCTGGCCAACACGGTGAAACCCCATCTCTACTAAAAATACAAAAATTAGCTGGGCGTGGTGGTGCACACCTGTAGTCCCAGCTACTTGGGAGGCTGAGGCAGGAGAACTACCTGAACCTGGGAGGCCAAGGCTGCAGTGAGTTGAGATAGCGCCACAGCACTCCTGCCTGGTGACAAAGCGAGACTCCCTCTCAAAAAAAAAAAAAATCTACTGGGCTTTGAGTTCACTACTTGGGTAATGGGTTCAATTGAAAGCCCAAACCTCAGCATCATGCAGTATATCCATGTAACAAACATGGACATGTACCACTTGATTCTAAAATTTAAACAAAATGTTTCTTGTGGGCAGCATGTAGTTGAATCTTCCCTTTTCATACATTCTGACAATATCTGTCTTCTAATTGGATTGTTTAGACAACTTACATTTCATGTATTTATTGATCTGTTTGGGTTTAAATCTGTCACATTGCTAGCTGTTTTCTATTTATCTATCTGTTCTTTGTTTCCCTCTTCTTTTCTTTTCTGGCCTGTATATATTGTTTTTTATGCCCCCATTTTATTTTCTTTTTGGCATACTAGCTATAAATCTTTTTTGTATTATTAAATTTTTAAATCCTCAGCAATTATATATTGAAAATTCTACATCTTACCATTCTCTTTATTCTCTCCTTCAGCTGCCCAGAGGCCAACTGTTGGTCTGAAAGTATTTGTTACAAGCAAGCACCATTAAGCACATTTTTAGTCTAGTTGGCATTATTTTTTGAACTAAGTTCTTTCTTTATAAAAGAAGCAGTGCATTGGTTTAAATTCTGGAACAGGCTCTTTATCTCATAGTGGCTTTGTGCAGCATTATTCTAGATGTTATAGAGATAGTCACAGGGTACACTTCTGTCTTGGCAAAGCCAGAAAGGCCTTTAAGGCTGCTGAAACACTTAGGCTGAGCCTTCAAAGATGGCCAGTTTGCTCATCCAGAAAATGGGGTGGGAAAGAACATTTCAGGTGTTATAAGTTTTGTGAGGTCAGAGACTTTGTCTTCTTCATCTTGGTAGTCTCATAACAATGCCTGACACGTAATAAATGCTCAATAAATGTGTGTAGGATTGGACTTAACAAATTGCTGGAAGTAATGTCAGTAAAAGTGCCAAAACAAGAGATATAGGTGTCTCTTTGGGGGCAGCAAGTCTAGGGTGAAAAATGATGCTAGAGAAATAGCAAGGAATCACATGTGGAAGGCATTGTTTGACATGTTAAGGGTTTCAAATCTTATCCTACAAAGTATGGAAGGTTATTTGAAGGGTTTCAAGGAGGATGTAATCAGATTCACATTTTAGAAGATCCCTCTGAGAGCACTGTAAAGGGTGTTTCAGATTGGGCTAACCTGAAGGAAGAGAGACCAGATGGGGGCTCTTGTAGTATTTCCCTGGAAATATGGCAAGAACCTGAGCTACGATTAGCTTCCCACCAGGGAGCGGTCATTTCTGTCTGCAGACATAGACTCAGTGGAAATTGTCTTAGCTCTGGGATATTCAATAGTATTAGGTAGCAACCAGCACCTTTCTTTCTCCTCCCAGACCTAGGAAGTCCATACCTGCCTTGTTCTGGATGTTTGCAATGAAGAGTGAACAATGTCTTAAGGGCGCATGAAGGAGCAGAAGATGGTGTCATCTAACTATGCTTTATTGCCATTTCCTTCTAATAGAAATCAAATATGTCCCCAAAGACAGTGCTCCTGAACAAAAAGAAAGACAGCCAACACTTCTCATTCCAAGATTTCTTTCTGTGTCCAGAAAGAACTCTTTGTGTTATTCTTGCCCAAAATGCTTCTTCACCAGAAAATTAGAAACGTTTCTTCAGACCCTAGAGAAACTTGTCTTAGTCTGTTTTGTGTTGCTATATCAAAAAACCTGAGATAATTTATAAAGAAAAAATTTTTCGCTTGGCTCACAATTCTGAAGGCCAGGAAGTTCAAAATGGAGCAGTCCATCCCATAGGGTCTTGTGTTGCTTCAACTCATGGCAGAAAATGGATGGCAGAGTTGGAATGTCCAGAGAGATGAAACATGAGAAGAAACAACCTGTTGTCATGGTAACTAACCAAGTCCTGTAAGAGTGAAACTCACTCCTGAGAGGTGGCATTAATCTATCCATGAGGGATCTGTCCCTGTGATCCAACACCTCCAACTAGGCCACACGCCCAACCTGCCACACTGGCATTTAAACATCAACATGAATTTTGGTGGTGACAAACCATATCCCAACGCTAGCAAACCCCCTCACCTTCCCATCCTCTATATACTCTTACACACTTCAAGAAGCAAATCTAGTTTACTTATTCCTTCTCTGTAATTAATTTTATTTCTAAAGAAGCTGCTGTGTGAGGGAAACAAGTATCTCGTTCATAAAGTTTGCAAGAGACAGAAATGAAGGAGAAACAATACCAGTGATGGTAATAATGATAAAGAAAAAACACCCAGGAGGAAAACTGCCTAACGTTGATGTGTAACAATCATACACAACAATTACGTACAATAATTATGTAACAATCAAATGTGTGTGTGTGTGTGTGTTTAATTTCAGCAAAGTGCATGTGTGGAAGCTGTAGAAGTACATAGGTGCTTTAGCAATTCATTTTCTAGGTGAGTAACTGACTCCTGGGCAAAATTTCCTGTCATGGATAACAAGCAAATCCAAACTTACCCACAGGCTCATGGTTTTGTAACACACCTAGTGTCCTGCTATCACCTTTTCCCCCAAAGACTTCCAATGATTTGAAAAAACAAAAAAAGAAAACCGAGACAATATTTATTCATTTTGTCCTGATAGATTGCTTTATTAATTCCATGAGAGCGTGGAGGGCAAACCAAGAGGCTAGCTGAAGTTACAAAATGGGTGATGAGTGTCTAATTCTAGGGCATTTCTCCTTGATAAATGATTTATTATCATCACAAAAGATACTAAATTTTGATACTCTAAATAGCAGTGCTGTCCAATAGAGATAAAGTGTGCCATATTCACACACTTAAAATTTCTAGTAGACTCATTAAAAAGGTAAAAAGAAACAGGAGAAATGAATTTTAATGCTATATTTTATTTAATCACAAAATTAACAGTTATCATTTCAATAGAAAAATAATCTCTTACTCTTAATGAGGTTTTAGTATATTTTTTGTACTAAGTCTTAATAAATCTGGCATGCATTTCATGCTTATAGCACATGTCCATTAGCAGTAGCCACAATTCAGGAGCTCAGTAGACATGAACTAGTGGCTCGCATATTGGAGAGTGCATCTCTAGGATTTCTCAGGTAATTTGACTTCTTCAAGGGGCCTTAGTCATGGCCTAAGGAGCCTAGATTTACCTTGCTAGGGCTGTTTTCAGCAAGTGTGTGCATAATTCTAGTAGGGTAAGTGTATGGATAGGGTGAGAAAAAGGGAAGGATATATGGGATTCTGAGCCCAACCATCCAACCTTCAGAAATGGACTGATGTCAACTTCAAGCTACCTTGTCTCAGATGCCATTGAGTCAAGTCATTAGGAAAAAGAAGCCTAGTTTGCAACGGGGCAAATGGAGCCCAATTTATAGTCCCACTCTGGTGGCTCTGTAGTACTTTTCTTAGCTATTGCTGTGACTTTGTCTGGTTTATATTCCCTGCTGTATGTCTATAATGATCCTTAAGCAGAATGGACAGTCCCATAGGAGATTAGAGGAGGGAGGGGCTTTAGGGGTTCTTTGGTGCAAACTTTTCATTTTACAGAGGAGGACAGTGAGACCAAGAATGTCAAAAACTTGTCGTCGGGGGGTGCCATAGCTGGTCAGAAGCAGAACTTCTTTTAGTCTTCAGAATCCCAGGCTGTTTCTCTCTCACTCTCTCTCTCTCTCTCTCCCTCTCTTTCTTTTGAGATGGAGTTTTGCTCTTGTTGCCCAGGCTGGCGTGCAGTGGCATGATCTTGGCTCACTGCAACCTCTGCTTCTCAAGTTCAAGCGATTCTCTTGCCTCAGCCTCCTGAGTAGCTGGGATTACAGGCGTGTGTCACCACGCCTGGCTAATTTTTAGTAGAGACGTGGTTTCACCGTGTTAGCCAGGATGGTCCTGATCTCCTGACCCTCGTAATCTGCCCACCTCAGCCTCTCAAACTGCTAGGATTGCAGGCATGAGCCACTGTGCCCTGCCACTGTTGTTTCTTTCTCTGAGCCAGACAGATATAAAAATGTGCTCAGCTGGCAATCCATAGCTATGTTTTCCAGGGCCTCTAAGGCCCACTGTAGCCAGGAAAAGAAAAATCAGTCATTAGGGCAGATTGGATTATGCAGCTGGATATTATACATGTTGAGAAATTCTCAGGATAAAAAGCAAGTGCTAGAAACGTTCATGTGCAGACTGGGGAAGATGAACCGGTGCAGGAAAAATAGACACTTGCACCCTTCCTTCCCTGTGGCCCCACTGAGCAAAGGTCTGATTGTTCAAATAAAAAACAGGCTGTAAGATTTGTTAAAATTTCAAGACCCAGCTATATGTTACCTACAAAGAATGTACTTCAAGTATAATGAAAAAGAAGTTAAAAGTAAAAAGATGGAAAGATATATACTATGCAACACGAATCATAAGTGTGCTACAGTGGCTATATTAATAACAGGAAAAGTAGATTTTGGAACAGAAATATTACCGGGGAAAAAAAGAGATGTTTTATAATACTAAATGGGGTAAATTAATAAAAGAAGACATAATTCTAAGTGTCTATGCACCTAATGGCAGATTTTCAAAGAGTATTAAGCAAAATCTGAGAGGCTGAAAAGAGGAACAGATCAATCCAATTTATGGTTGGAGGTGGTAAAACTCCTCTCCATAATTGATATACAAGTAAATTGAAAGTCACTTAAAGTATAGAAGCCCTGAAAATATTATCAGTTAATTTAACCTGATAGATAATTTTCAAACAATATATCGAACAATGGCAGAATATGCATTCTTTTCAAGCATATGAGGAATATTCATTAAGATCGTATTGCTTAGCAATAAAACAATTCTTTTTTTTTTTTTTTCTCTTTTTTGAGTCAGAGTCTTGCTCTGTCACCCAGGCTGGGGTGCAATGGTGCGATCTCGGCTCACTGCAACCTCCACCTCCCGGGTTCATGCGATTGTCATGCTTCAGCCTCCCAAGTAGCTGAGATTACAGGCATATGCCATCATGCTTGGCTAATTTTTGTATTTTAGGTAGCGACGGGGTTTCACCATGTTGGCCAGGCTGGACTCAAACTCCTGACATCAGGTGATCCACCTGCCTTGACCTCCCAAAGTGCAGTGATTACAGGCATGAGCCACTGCACCCGGCAACAATTCTTTTTTTAAAAAAAATTTATTTATTTTACTTTAGGTGAGTACTGTATCTGGCATTTCTCCTCATGTTATCCCGAACCCCTGCTGTCTCTCCCCTATCCCCCTGCCAACTGCCCCCAGTGTGTGATGCTCCTCTCCCTGAGTCCAAGTGTTCCTGTTGTTCAACACCCACGTATGAGTGAGAACATACGGTGTTTGGCTTTCTGTTCTTGTGTCATTTTGCTGAGAATGATGGTTTCCAGTTTCATCCATGTTCCTACAAAGGACATGAACTCATCGTTTTTTATGGCTGTGTAGTATTCCACAGTATATATGTACCACATTTTCTTTGTCCAGTCTATCATTGATGGGCATTTGGGTTGGTTCTAGGTCTTTGCTGTTGTACACAGTGCTGCGATGAACATACGTGTGCATGTGTCTTTATAGTAGAATGCTGTTTTTGTCTTTGGTTCCGTTTATGTGATGGATTACATTTATGGATTTGTGTATGTTGAACCAGCCTTGCATCCCTGGCATGAATCCTACTTGGTCATGATGGATAAGCTTCTTGATGTGCTGTTGCAATCTGTTTGCCAGTATTTTATTGAAGATTTTTGCATCTATGTTCATCATGGATATTGGCCTGAAGTTTTCTTTTTCAGTTGAGTCTTTGCCTGATTTTGGAATCAGGATGATGTTGGTCTCATAAAATGAGTTAGGGAGGATTCCCTCCTTTTGTATTGTTTGATACAGTTTCAGAAGGAATGGTACCAGCTCCTCTTTGTATGTCTGGTAGAATTCAGCTGTGAACCCATCTGGACCTGGACTTTTTTTGGTTGGTAGGCTATTGATTGCTGCCTCTACTTCAGCCCTTGTTATTGGTCTATTCAGGGTTTCAACTTCCTCCTGATTTAGTCTTGGTAGAGTACAAGTGTCTAGGAATTTATCCCTTTCTTCCTGGTTTACTGGTTTATGTGAGTAGAGCTGTTTGTAGTAATCTCTGATGGCAGTTTGTATTTCTGTGGGATCAGTTGTGATATCCCCTTTATCGTTTTTTATTGCATCTATTTGATTCTTCTTCCTTTTCTTTTTTATTAATCTGGCTAATGGTCTATTTTGTTGATCTTTTCAAAAAACCAGCTGCTGGATTTATTGATTTTTTGAAGGGTTTTTTGTGTCTCTGTCACCTTCAGTTCTGTTCTGATCTTGGTTATTTCTTGTCTTCTGCTAACTTTTGAGTTTTTTTGATCTTGCTCCTCTAGCTCTTTCAATTTTGATGATAGGGTATCCATTTTAGATCTCTCCTCTCTTCTCATGTGGGCATTTATTGCTATAAATTTCCCTCTCACCACTGCTTTAAAGGTGTCCCAGGGATTCTGGTATGTTGTGTCTTCATTCTGGTTGGTTTCAATGAACATATTTATTTTTGCCTTCATTTCATTGAGTGTCAACACTCAGAAGTAAGTTGTTCAGTTTTCAAGTGGCTGTGTGGGTTTGAGTGTGTTTCTTGATCCTGAGTTCTAGTCTGATTGCGCTGTGGTCTCATAGACTGATTGTTATGATTTCTGTTCTTTTGCATTTACTGTGGAGTGATTTCCTTCCAATGATGTGGTCAATTTTAGAGTAAGTGCAATGTGATGCTGAGATAAATGTATATTCTATGGATTTGGGTTGGAGCATTCTGTATATGTCTATTAGGTCCACTTGTTCTGGCTCTGCATTCAAGTCCTGGATATCCTTGTTAATTTTCTGTCTTGTTGATCTGTCTAATATTGACAGTGGAGTGTTGAAGTCTCCCACTATTATTGTGTGGGAGTCTAAATCTCACTTTAGGTCGTTAAGAACTTGCTTTATGTATCCTGTTGGATTGATCCTTTTACCATTATGTAATGTCCTTCTTTGTCTCCTTTGATCTTTGTTGGTTTGAAGTCCATTTTATCAGAGACTAGGATTGCAACCCCTGCTTTTTTTTGTTCTCCATTTGCTTGGTAAATCTTCTTCCATTCCTTTATTTTGAGTCTATGTGTGTCTTTGTATGTGAGATGGGTTTCCTGAATACAGCACACTGATGGATTCTGACTTTTTATCCAATTTGCCAGTCTGTATCTTTTGACTGGGCCATTTAGGCCATTTACATTCTATGTTGATATTGTTATGTGTGAATTTGATCCTACCATCTTGTTACTGGCTGGTTTTCTTTCCCATTAGTTGACTCATTTTCTTCATTGCATTTTTGGTCTTTGCAAACTGGTTTGCTTTTGCAGTGACTGGTACTCTTTCCTTTCTGTGCTTAGTGTTTCTTTCAGGGGCTCTTGTAGGGCAGGTCTGTTGGTGACAAAAATCTCTCAATAATTGCTTGTCCATAAAGGATTTTATTTCTCCTTCATTTACAAAGCTTATTTTGGCTGGATATGAGATTCTGGGTTGAAAGTTCTTTTCTTTAAGGACGTTGAATATTGGCCCCCACTCTTTTCTGGCTTGCAGGGTTTCTTCTGAGAGATCTGCTGTGAGTCTGATGGGCTTTCCTTTGTGGGTGACCCGACCTTTTTCTCTGGCTGCCCTTAGCATTTTTTCATTCATTTCAACCCTGGCAAATCTGATGATTATGTGTCTTGAGGTTGCTCTTCTTGAGGAGTATCTCTGTGGTGTTCTTTGTATTTCCTGTAATTGAATGTTGGCCTGCTTTGCTGGGTTGGGGAAGTTCCCCTGGATAATATCCTTAAGAGTGTTTTCCAGCTTGGATTCATTTCCCCATCCTCTTAAGGTACACCAATCAAGTGTAGAATAGGTCTTAATCCCATATTTCTTGGATTCTTTGCTCATTTCTTTTCACTCTTTTCTCTTTTCTTGCCTTCTTTTTTTCTTTCATTGAGTTGATCTTCAATCTCTGATATCCTTTCTTCTGCTTGATTGATTCAGCTATTGAAACTTGTATATGCTTCATGAAGTTCTTGTGCTGTGTTTTTCAGGTCCATCAAGTCGTTTATGTTCTTCTCTAGGCTGTTTATTCTAGTTAGCATTTCATCTAATCTTTTTTCAACGTTCTTAGTTTCTTTGCATTGGGTTAGAACATGTTCTTTTAGCTCAGAGAAATTTGTTATTACCTGTCTTCTGAAGCCTGCTTCTGTCAGCTTGTCAAAATCATTATCTGATCTGTTTTGTTGCCTTGCTGGTGAGTCGTTGTAATCTCTCTTGAGAGGAGAGGCATTCTGGACTTTGATGTTTTCATCCTTTTTGTCCTGTTTTTTTCTCCACCTTTGTGGATTTATCTATCTTTGATCTTTGAAGTTGGTGACTTCAGGTGGGATCTCTGAGTGGACATCCTTTCTATTAAATTTGGGGTTATTTCCCCTGTATGAGGCTTTTCTTTTTTATTGCAGGTGTCAGTGTGCCACTTGAGACAGTCTGTCCATTGTCTGCCTGTGGAGGTGCTGCTGGGCTGCCTTGTTCTCAGCCAGGCTGGTGTTTATTCTTTGCCTGATTTCTCCTTATGCCGGTGGGGTTAGCCACGCCTTCCCAATGGCAGGTTTATTTCCCTTTGCCGAACCCACTGCTCCCCGATGGAGCTCCATCTGATGTGTTAACTGCGAAACTTTCCTGGGAGAGGGATTCCAGTTGCTGGATCTTGTGGAGGTGGGATCTGTCTGGCTATATCCCCCTCCCTGCTTTCAACTCTCTCTTCTGTGAGATGAGCACTTCTTTCTTGCAAGCCCTCTTGGTGTTAGTTGAAGTTTCCAGCCTGGTGTACACTGACAAGGCACTGGTCTGGTCGGGGCTGCCGGCCTCGGCTGTCACTTGGGTCTGCAACTAAAGGCAGTTCTCAGCCAGGTGGAATTTTCCTTGGCTGTGTGCTGTTGAGGTCTTGGAATGGAGCACTCTATCTGATTCAGAGTACCAAGGAGGTGACGCCCTCCCCAATCCTTTGTGCCAGATACACTTGCCAGGTGGGGCAGTGTCCCGCCTTGCCTCAGCTCACCACCTTTGGGCTGCTTTTGTCACTTTTTTTGGGGTTAATCCCACTGTTCAACCAGTCCCTTGGGAATGAACCCGGTATCTCACTTGGAGACATGGATATTGCTCTGGTTCTGAGTCTCACTCAGTGGGAGCTGAACTCCGGAGACACTCCCTTTCAGCCATCTTGGTCCCCCTCCCTATTGTATTAATTTTTTCCAAAAACCAACTTCTTGGTTTGTTGATATTTTCAATGGTTTTCATGTTTCAATCTCCTTTAGTTCAGCTCTGATTTAGGTTATTTGTTGTCCTATGCCAGCTTTGGAGTTGGTTTTCTCTTGATTCTTTAGTTCTTTTAGTTGTGATGGTAGGTTGTTAACTTGAGCTCTTTTTAACTTTTTGGATGTGAGCATTTAATGCTATAATTTCCTTCTTAACATTGCCTTAGCTGTGTCCGAGAGATTTTGGTATGTTGTATCTTTGTTCTCATTAGTTTCAAAGAAATTCTTGATTTCTGTTTTACTTTCATTATTTACCCAAAAGTCATTCAGGAGCAGGTTATTCAATTTCCATGTAATTGTATGGTTTTGAGTAATTTTCTTAGTCTTGATTTCTAATTTGATTGTGCTGTGATCCAAGAGATTGGTTGTTATGATTGCAATTTTTTTTTTTTTGCATTTGCTGAGGAGTGTTTTATGTGTGGTCATGTGACGGATTTTAGATTACGTGCTGAGTGGTGATGAGAAGAACATATATTTTGTTGTTTTGGGGTGAAGAGTTCTGTAGATGTCCATCAGGTTCATTTGGTCCAGTGCTGAGTTTAGGTCCTGAATATCTTTGTTAATTTTCTGCTTCAATGTCTGTGTAATACTGTCAGTGGGGTGTTAAAGTCTTATTGTGTCTAATATCTAAAGTTAAAGTATTATTGTGTGGAGGTCTAAGTCTCTTCAAAGGTCTCTAAGAACTTGCTTTATGAATTGTGTGCTACATATATAATTGGATAGTTAACTCTTGTTGAATTGAACCATTTATCATTATGCTATGGCTTTGTCCTTTTTGATGTTTGTTGGTTTAAAGTCTGTTTTTCTGAAATTAGGATTGCAACCTTTGTTTTTTTCTGTTTTCCATTTGCTTGGTAGATTTTCCTCCATCTCTTTATTTTGAACCTGTGGGTGTCATTAAATGTGAGATGGGTGTCTTGAAGACAGCATACCAATAGGTATTGGTTCTTTATCCCGTTTGCCACTCTGTACTTTTTAATTGGGTCATTTAGCCCATTTACATTCAAGGTTGGTATTGATATGTGTGGATTTGATCCTCTCATCATAATGTTAGCTGGTATTATGTTGGCTTGCTTATGTGGTTGCTTTATAATGTCACTACTCTGTGTTAAGTATGTTTATTTTAGTGACTGGTAATGGTCTCTCCTTTCTACATTTAGTGCTTTCTTCAGAAGTTATTGTAAGGCAGGTTTAGTGGTAATAAACTCCTTTAGCCTTTCCTTGTCTGTAGAGGATTTCTCCTTTGCTTATGAAGCTCAGTTTGGCTGGATACAAAATTCTTGGTTCAATTTTTTTTTCTTTAAGAATGTTGCATATTGGCTCCTAATTTCTTTTGCCTTGTAAAGTTTCTGCTAGGAAGTCTGCTGGGGGACTCTGATGATGTCTGTTTGTGGAGTCACACTGGTAGTATTGTTGGCATAGAAGCAGAGCACTGGCAGGTGCAGGTCTTTGTGCATTATCTGTGCCTTACATGCAGAGATGGTCACTCAGTGCAAGGGAGAGTCTGGTGTTCTCCAGACTTACTTTCCCTCAGCAGTGCTGGCTCAAGGACAGTGCAGGTGAGGGCTCGGCTGGCTGGCTCTGAGCCTACCCAAAGCTCCCAGACTGCAATGGTGGTTGGCAAGGGTGAGGGGCAGACTGCACTCCTGCAGCAGCAGTGGCAGGGCAGGACGCATACACACATGTGTGCTGGTAGGGAAAGGAAAGCAAAACTTGCCTGTACACAAACATGCCTGCAAAGCAATGTAAGGGGTTTCAGGGGGCCAGAGGGAAGGTGCAATGTGGAGAGGGAGCAGGCGGGCTGGTGTGTGGCCATAGGGGCCACCCCACTGGGAGCTCTCCACTAGTCAGTCACAGTCCATCAGCACAGAAACTATGACAATCCCCCACCCCCATCCTGGGGCACCCAAGCTGCCCTACAAGCAGGTGCTGCCAAGCTGGGGCTCTGGGAAAGGCCAGCAGACCAAGGGGTTATCAGGTAGAACTGTCTCCAAGACCTCCCTGCAGAGTTCAGGTTCAGCAGTTTCCCTAGGGCTAAAGTCTATGGGAGCAAGTTGAGCCTAAGGAGATGACCATCCCTGGCCATGCTCCACTACATATGCTCCTGACCCAAACTCTCTGGGCTCCACATCAATTGGCTTGCTGCCCCTGCCACTTCTCAAAGCAGCTCTCCCTGCCAACTCAAGTGTCTGTGGTAATTGAGGGGACTCCTGCTGTCAAGATTCCAGAGGCTCATGATGAGAGTGGGCTGCTTCTTGTCAGTTCAATTCACCTATTCCCATGAAGTTGTTGGGGGCCAGGAATGAGTCCTGGTACATGGTAGCCCCATGCAGAGTTCCCAGCTTTCTCCTCCTTCAGCTCAGCTTCTGTGTCTTCCCTCTCTCCACTCTCAGTGTCTTTCTTCTGAAAATCTGTTAGGAGTGTGCCAATCATCTCAGCCCCTTGGTGGCAGCTGTTCCACCTGGCTGCATCTCATTGGCCATCTTGCCTGATCCTTATTTCTATTCTTATAGTCTTTTTTCATAAATTAATTTTTTCTTCAATTCTGGAAAATTCTCAGCCATAATCTCCTCAAATATTTCTTTCTGTCTTATGTTCTGATATACCTCTCGAGAATATTAGGTAGGCCCTAGTCCAGTGTTGCTCCTGTTCATTCTATTCTCCGTATCTCAACTGCCTTTTTGTATTTCCATCCTTTTATTTCTGTCTTTATCTCTATTTCATCTCTTTATCTCTATATGTGAAATTTCAAATTCAATTATCCTGTAGTTCACTGGTAGCATCTTTAGCTGTGTCTGATCAACTACAGATATTTTAAAATCTCAGGAATGCAGAATTAGACTGAAGTTAATCTTTGGTTCATTATGTACTTTTGCCATTTGTTCATGCATGACCCTCTTTTATTTGTTCATATGTGTATCTATTCACTAATACCATAGAAAAATTAGGGATTAGACTACTAACAATAACTTATATCTACCCATGTGCTTCCTCCCCATCTTGTCAAAATGCTTCCTCTCATCCAAGGTAACCACTCTCTGAACCTTGTGCTTATTATTCCTTAACGGCAATAAAACCCTTTCTCTCATATTTTAGGAATATATGCATTCCTAAAAAGCACATTTTTTTAGTTCTGGTTTTTTAATGTTACAAAAATTTGTAACCTGTTAAAAGTGGTGAAAATTGTCTTCTGTTTTTTTTTTAATTCACAATAATGTTATCAAGATTCATCCCAATTGCTACATGTAGCTGTAATTCATTTGTTTTGACTGCATTAGAATGTTTCATTGTGCAATTGCATGACTGTGTCGCAGTTTATTTATCCACTCTTCTGTCAATGAGCATTTGAGTTGTTTCCAGGTTTTTGCTATTGTGAACAGCACTACTACAAACATTATTATTCATGTTTCTTGGGTTTACCTTGGTTATGTTCCAAGAAATGGAATTGCTGAGACATAGAATATGAGAATGCTCAACTTTTCAAAATAGTTATGCATTCTTTTTCTAGGTGGTTGGATCTATTATTTAACCTATCAATTGTGGTTTAAATTTTCAGTGATAATGATTTTCACTTGTAAAAGTATTACATAGTTTTCTTTTTCTTTTTTCTTTTTTTTTGAGACAGGAGTCTTGCTCTGTTGCCCAGGCTGGAGTACAGTGGTGTGATCTAGGCTCACTGCAACCTCTGTGTCCTGAGTTCAAGTGATTCTCCTGCCTCTGTCTCCCAAAGCTGGGATTAAAGGTACACACCACTATGCCCAGCTAATTTTTTTTTTTTTTTTTGTAATTTTAGTAGAGACGGGGTTTGGCCACGTTGGCCAGGCTGGTCTTAAACTCCTGACCTCAGATGACCCACCCTTCTTGGCTTCCTAAAGTGCTGGAATTACAGATATGAGCCACCATGCCTGACCTATGTAGTTTTTAAATCAAATTTGCATTTTACTTTTCTAAACTTTCTTCTATTGATATTGTGGCTTCTATTCTTCCATTTATCTGTTTAATCAGCTTACGTATCCATATATTATAACTCTTCTTAAATTGTGTAATTATCTTCAGTGTTTGAGGTGCCAAGTCTGTTTTTTGCATCTTCTTAACACCCATGTACACTCCCTCGCTCCATGGTGGTTTGTTTCTTTATGAGGTTTATAATTTTGGTTGCAAGCTTTTAAGCCTGATTTTTTTTCCCCCGGAGGAATTCTGTGTATTCTGACTTAAGTGCCTCTACAAAGTAACTTTTCACTTGCTTCTATTGGACCACAGAATTTCAGTGGTTTTAGAATGTATGTCTATGCAGCTGCCTTGATTTGGGGTTTGTGTATCTATGTACAGTGTTCTTCTAGACTCTACACCTTCACATGGTGCAGGCCTGGAGTTTTAACTCCTCATAAATGACTTTTTTTGGTTTGTTTTATTTTAATTCCATCAGATTCCTTGCTACTTCCACAGGTTGATGGATGGAGTTTTCAAAGCTCCCTTTCCAGGAACTAGGAAGAAGCACATTCATTGTGTCTCTGAGATTTATGAAAAAGATTCAATTAGTTTTCAAACTTATGCATGCCCAAGACCAGTTATCCTATGCCAGTGTAAAAATAAACAATAGTCCACACTCCCTGGGGCTTATTTGCAGGCTGGAAAACCTCTTGGGCCATTGTATTACCTCCCATTTTCCACCCTTTCTCAATTTGAGTTTTTTCCTCTGTTCTTATGTTTAGCTAGGATTTTGTGTGTAGATGAAATAAGAGGAAAAGCCCATGTCAACATAGGCAGTTCTAGAAATTCTCTATTTTTTAATGTCTTTATTTTCATTTTTTAAAAAGCAGTTTTAGATTAACAGCAAAATTGAGAGGAGGTCTCAGAGACCTTCTGTGTACCCCCTGTCCCCATACATACACAGCCTCCTCTGTTACCAACGTTCCCTACTAAAGTGGTACATTTCTTCTGATGAGCATACACTGACACATGATTATCAGCCCAAATCCATGGTTTATGTTAGGGTTCACTCTTAATGTAGCACATTCTGAGTTTGGAACATTGCATTATGACATGCATCCACTATTATAATATAGTACAGATTATTTCCTCTTCCTTAAAAATTCTCTGTGCTCCACCCACTTGTCACTCCCTCCTACCCTAATCCTTGGCAACCACTGATCTTTTTACTCTCTTCATAGTTCCGCCTTTTCCAGAATGTCATACTTGGAATCATAGAGTATGTAGGCTTTCTATACTGGCTCTTTCACTTAGTAGCATATATTTATGTTTCCTTCATGTCTTTTCAGGGCTTGATAGCTCATTTCCTTTTAGTGCTGAATAATATTCATTGTTTGTATGTACCACAGTTAATCCATTTACCTACTGAAGGACGTCTTGGTTGCTTCCAAGTTTTAACAGCTGGGAATAAAACTACTATGACATATTTTCAAGTCCTTTAGGCAAATACCAAGGAGTGTGATTGCTGGATTGTACCGTAAGAGTGTGTTTAGTTTTGTAAGAAACCTCCAAACTGTCTTCCAAACTAAGTGGCTGTACCGTTTTACATTCTCACCAGCAATGAATGAGAGTTCTTGTTGTTCCATATCCTCACCAGCATTTTGTGTTGTCAGTGTTCTGGATTTTGGCCATTCTGATAGGTATGTAGTAGTATCTCATTGTTGTTTTAATTTGCATTTCCCTAATAACAAGTAGAGTGTCTTTTCATATGCTTATTTGCCATCTGTATATTTTCTTTTATGAGGTGTCTGTTAAGGTCTCTAGCTCATTTTAAAATTGGGTTGCTTGTTTTCTTATTGCTGAGTGTTAAGAGTTCTTTATATATTTTAGATAAAAGTCCTTTTATCAGATATATCTTTTGTAAATATTTTTTTTCCCAGTCTACAGCTTGCTTTTCATTCTCTTGACAGAGTCTCAAGCTTCTCACTAGTAGGCACAAAATTAGCAATAGGTATTTTGTGGATATTCTTTGTTAAGTTGAGAGATTCCTTTCCATTTCTGGTTTATTGAGAGTTTTTTTTTTATTATCATGAATTGGCATTAAATTTGGTTAATTACTTTTCTGTATCTGTTGTTGTGATCATGTGATTTTTTCCGCAGTGAATTGATGTAATGAGTTACATGAATAGATTTTTAAATGTTGAAGCAGCCTTGCATACCTGGGATAAATCCCACTTTTTCATGGTGTATACTTTTTATACATTCTTGAATTCAGTTTGCTAATATTTTTTGAGGAATTTTGTATCTATATTCATGTTTCTGGCCTGTAGTTTTCTTTTCTTATAATGCCTTTGTCTGGTTTTTTTATTAGGGTGATGCTGGCCTCATAAAATAAGTCAGGAAGTGTTCCCTCTGTTTCTGTCCTCTGAAAGAGATTATAGAAAATTGGTATAATTTCTTAAATGTTTGGTAGAATTGACAGGTAAACCCATTTGGCCTTGTGCTTTCCATTTTGAAAGGATGTTAATTATTGATCCAATTTTTTAAATAAAGAAGGTCTATTCAAATTGTGTATCTCTTCTCATGTTTGTTTTGGAAGATGGTGCCTTTCAAGGAATCAGTGTTTTACCTATGTTATCAAGTCTATGGGCATAGTTATTTATAATATTCCTATAGCCTACTCTCTTTCATTTCAACTGTTAGTCATTTATGTCCTCTTTTTCCTCAGTTAACTTGGTTAAGGGCTTATTAATTTTATGGATCTTTTAAAAAACAAACTTTTGGTTTCATTGCTTTTCTCTATTGGTTTCTTGTTTTCAACTTCACTGATTTCTGCTCTAATTTACTGCATCTTGTCTTTTGCTTCCTTTGGATTTAATTTGCTTTTATTTTTCTGATTTATGAAGACAGATGCTTAGATTTTTTATTTTAAAATTTTATGCTTTTCTAATATATGCATTTAGTATTATACATTTCTCATTAAGAATGGCCTTCACTGACTCTCACAAATTTTGATAAGTTGTGTTTTAATTTCCATTGAAACAAACTGAAAATACATTTAAATTTCTCATGATATTTCTTATTTGACCTATGTGTTATTTAGAAGTGTGTTATTTAATCCTTATGTATTTGGGGATTTTCCAAGTATCTGTTATTAATTTCTTATTTAATTCCACTGTGATCTGAGAGCACACAGTTGATGATTTCTATTCTTTTAAATTAGCTAATGTCTGTTTTATGGCCCAGAATGTGATCTATCTTGATGAATGTTCCATGTAAGCTTCAGAAAACGTTGTCTTCTGCTGTTGTTCAATGAAGTAGTCTATTGATTTCCATTGTATCCAGTTGATGGATGGTGTCACTGAGTTCAACTCTGTCCTTACTGATTTCATGCCTACATGACCTGTTCATTTCTGATAGAGGGATGTTGAAGTCTTCAACTGTTTAACAGTGGATTCACCTATTTCTTCTTGTAGTTCTATTAATTTTCACCTCACATATTTCTATGCTCTATTGTTTTGGTGCTCTACAAGTTAAGGATTATTATGTCTTCTTGCAGAATTGACCCCTTTATAATTATGTAATGCTCCTCTTGTCTCTGATAATTTTCCTTGCTTTGAAGTCTGTTCTGTCTGAAATTAACAGAGCTACTCCCACTTTTTTCTGATTAGGATTAGCATGGTACATATTTTCCATCCATTTACTTTTAATCTATATGTGTCTTTTTATTTAAAGTGGGTTTCTTATAGACAACATATAGTTGCACCTTGTTTCTACTCTAACAATATGTTTTTTAATGGATAATGTACCTTATAATTACAAAATCATAATTCTAATGTCTCTCTCCTGTTCCTTGCATCATTGCTGTCATTCATTTCACTTATATATAAGTGTACATAAGTGCCTGCACACACGCACATGCATACACACACATGCAAACATGCATAGTCAAATAATTTGTTGCTGTTGTGATTTTGAACAAACTTATCTGTTTAACCAATTGAGGAAAAAAGGAGTTTATTTTTACCATTTATTCCTTCTTTGATTCTCTGCCTTTCTTTATGTAGATCTGAGTTTCTGATTTACATAATTTTCTTTGTCTCTAAAGAACTTTTCAGAATTTCTTGTAAGACAGGTTTACTGGCAACAAATTCTCTCAAATTTGTCTAAGAAAGTCTTTATTTCTCCTTCACAGAATTCTAGGTTGGTGAGTTCTCTCTCTTTCTCTCTCTCTCTCTCTCTCTGAACACTTTAAATAACTTTGACTGCATTCTCTTCCCACTTGCATTGTTTCTGAGGAGAAGTCAAATACAACTTACCTCTGTTACTCCATAGATAAGTTGTTTTTCCCTCTGTATTCTTTTAGGAATTTTCTCTTTTCTTCGATTTTTTTTTTAATAGTTTGAATATGGTATGCTTAGGCATAGATTTTTTTTTCTTTTATCAAATCACATATCTTTGATCTTCTTGGTTTTCCATGAGTTTTATGGATCTGTGGTTTGGTATCTGGTATTAATTTTGGGAAAATTATCAGTAACTATTTTCTCAAATATTTCTCTTGTTCCTTTCCTTCCTGCCTGCCTTCCGTCCTTCCTTTCCTCCTCCTCCTTCTCCTTCCTTCCTTTTTCCTTCCTTCCTTCCTCCCTCCCTCCCTTTCTTCCTTCCTTTCCTTCCTTTTTCTTTCCTCCCTTCCTCCCTTCCTTCCTTCCTCCCTTCTTCTCTTTCTCCCTTCCTTCCTTCCTCTTCTCATCCTCTCTTACCTCTTCCTCCTCCTTCTTCCTTCCTTTTTTCCTTCCTTCCTTCCTTCTCTCCTCCCCCTCCTCCTCCCCCTCCTTTTCTTCTTCCTCTTCTACTTTTTCAGACAGGGCCTCACTCTGTCATCCAGACTGGAGTGCAGTGGTGTCAGAACATGGCTCACTGCAGCCTTGACCTCCTGGGCTCAAGCAGTCCTCCTGCCTCAGCTGGGCATGATGATACATGCCTGTAGTCCCAGCTACTCAGGAAGCTGAGGCAGGAGCTCTGTTTTTTCAAACCATGTCTTTTGCCTTGTAATTTTTTCTTGACAGCTGGACATGATGTACTGGGTTAAAGAAACTGCCGTAAATAAGTCTTTACTAATGTGATGGTAAGGTACGTGGAGAGAGGAAGCATTCTATAGTCTATGATTAGGTCTTAGTCTCGTAAGGAACCTACACTTTTGGACTGTGAACTTCACAAAGGTTTCTCAGTCTCCTCTTGCCTCTCGTTAGGTGGGAAGAAATGACTAGAGCGTGCTTGAGTTGGGTATTTTCCTTCTCCCACAGGGAAGGCTAGAGCTTGCTGTAGTTGGGTATTTTCCTTCCCCTAGGTCAGGAAGACTCTGATAAAACCCCTGCAGTTCAGGTTGTGTTAAATAGTTTCTCGGAGGGCATAGCTTGTTAAGAAGAACAGAGTGCTCTGGCGTATTTCAAAATGGTTCCTCTTTCTTACCTTCTACCAGGAGCACAAGGAGATTTTTTTCCCTGAATATTCATCGTGAGAAACTGGTCAAGCTCTTGGAGGTAAAACTCACAAAAGTGTGCCCCCCACCCCGACCCCTGTTACTGGGTTTCCCTGGAATTTTTAACTCCCAAACTTATCCATATTCAGCCTCCAGCAATTCACGGTTTCTTCTCCAGGTGCTGGATCTCACAGAGCTTTGCGCATGGGTTTCTGCTCTGGTAAGCTGTGGCTCTCTAGCTGCCTGTCTAGCTCTCCAACTCTGAGAACAGCAGTTTGCCCTGTGTCCTCATTTCTCTTATAGATCTAAGAAGAGCTTTTTTTTTTTTTTTTTTTTTTTTTTTTTGTTTGTTTGTTTGTTCAGATTTTTACTTGTTGCTGCAGAATGGCAACTTTCAAGCTTCTTACATACAGCACCAAAAGCTGGAACCCTGATATATTTCCATTAGAGCACTTGTGTCATTCCTCTTTGAATTTTTGTTAATTAATGAACTCAAGTTTCTCACACTGAGGTAACTTTTTGAGGTTAGGCACATTTTATTCATCTTTATCTCCTACACATATGTGACTTTTGCACCAACATATTAACACACAACAGACATCCAAATACTGTGAAGAACAGACACAATGAATGCATAAATTAGTGAATCAATGCCACTTGTCATCATCATTTTAATACTCTCCAACTTCACTTTCCAATCAAACCTCATTTCTATTCAAACATTTTATTTTATTCAAAGAATTCCCAGGTATAGAAAGGCATAGCCTTGTTCAAAGTTACAGAAGGTCAGCCAAGGTCAGACCTGTGGATAGCTGACAACCACATCTTCTTTCTTCTCCAGAGAGTATGAGACACAGGACGCCTCCCATAAGGAGACAGTGTGCTATATGTTTTACAGGCTTTTGTAGACTCACTTTTTTTTTTTTTGCTTCAGACTGAGTGAGCTAGGGCTTGTGAAATGCTGAGAGTGGGAGCACCTTCAAGAAAATGGTAGAACACAGGAGGCTCTTGTGCAGACTCTCAACTCTTGGTGCTGGTAGAGCCTCTCTTGCTCCACCTGAAATATTCCGGTGACTCCAATCATGAGCAGAGACATACAACAATGCTAAGCTTATGCTCTAGAGTGTGTGGTGTGTGTGTGTGTGTGTGTGTGTGTGTGTGTGTGTGTATGTGTGTTACCACCTGTGTCCTTGGCAAAAGAAAAATAGCACTCTATGCATAAGTCTGCCTTAACAACTACCAATCATATGGAAGCTGTTTAGGTGCCTGCCTCCCCTTCTAAACTGTGGGTTGCTTGAAGGTGGGTGCTGTGTCTTCATCACTTGCACCCTAAAAGCCAAGAGTTAATGTCTGCTGAATCAGGTGTTGAAAAATGAAGCAAGGAACATAACGACCACAAATAGTCCAGCTGCTTTTCGAGGCCAGGATTTGTTTGTTGTTAGCTCAAGTCTCTAAAGATGCAGTGGCCCCTTGCTTCTCTTCCCAACAGGAAGGGCAGATAGCAAACCTACTATCTTTCTCTTTGCTTGGCTTAATTCTCTATTCTTTGTACATAGATCTTAAGTAGGTCTAGTCCCACCTCTGAGAGCTAGAACCAGTTTATGGTTTCTTCATGAAGTGTGTGGCAATGGTGTCCCTAAATAGCTTTGGGTGATGAAAGAAATTGGCTTGGGAGAGACGCCTCCCTGTTTGTCTTCTCAGTCTTGGGAGTGGGCCCCAGCAAGGCTTTGCCCCAACCCTGGCCTCTCTCTGCTCAGGGCTATGAGGTACTCAGAGTGGTGCATTCTGAGTGTGTGAAAAGAGGAAAGGGAATGAGTCAGAGAAATAATTCCTAGGGCCAACCTCACCCTAGAATTGTTTCATCAAAATGGAGAAGTTGAGCACTGGGGAACAAGCCCTTTGCCAAAGTCTCCGCGCTGTTCCGACTTGCCTTTGACTTGAGGACTCAGCAAACATTGACAGAGGGTTGAAGAACCAAGAAGGGCTTGATTTACAGAGCACTCCTCTGTCCCAGGAAGAAACCAAACACTGTAAATCACTAGGAGATGGCTGAGGTTCTAAACTGCTTATAAACAATATGAGTTGGCCTTACTCCTTGCACTGCCTGAAGTCAGTTTCCAATGGGCAGCATGCCTTCCTAAGAGGCAGGACAGAAAGAAACAGCTTCTCTATATACACCATTAAGTGACTCAGATGAAGAGCCACATCAGTCATTGTCTTCTTCCAGGAAGAAGTCTTGACATCACTAGGGGGCGTTTCATAATAGCTCCTGCTCTCTGTCATTCAGCTTTAGGGGGCTTCCATCAGAACTAAGGATTATGATGTTTAATAGTATAAAGAAGGAGAGTCTAATTTTTACAGCCTAGCCCCAATAGCACAAGCACCTGAGTTGCTACAGTCCTTTTTCAGACAGTCTGCCCAGTGACTGCAACCATAGCCCACTTCCTTAGGATGTTGGAGTGCCACATGTATCCTTTGTAATGGTGACTCTAAATATCTACAGAAGAGGATCTATCTATCTATCTATCTATCTATCTATCTATCTATCTATCTATCTCTATCTATCTATACATGCACACACATATACTTTGTTTACATCAATGAGATACTCATCTGGGTTTTATGGGTATGAAATCTGGGATTCTTTTTCTTTTCTTTTCTTGTCTTCTTTCTGAAGTGAACGAATTGAACCAAATCTTTTTCTTTCTTATAGTCAGTCAATTATTTCAGTTGTATTTTATGGCATTTGTTTTTGGCTTAGTTTCTTCTTTCTAGATTATTCAATAGCCTCATTTGCCTGGAAATTTAAAATATATACCTTGTGATTATTTGTTTAGCTGAAATGTATTTATGTGTTTATTTGCTTACTTAATTTCTTGGGACTTTGGATGTGAGACTGGTACTGGTGGCTGTGGGGTAGGTAATACTGGCCCTACAGTTTCTTGGCTCTCTAGGATTCTGGAAGGAATGTTGTTGTTTGAGAATTAACCTAACTATATTTCTAGAAGAAACACAAAAGATCACATGGAATTCAAACAGTGAGACTCCCAATAGCAAAAAAGAGCATGTCACTACTTGTCTCTGAATTCTGGTTTCCTATAAAATGAAGGGTTGGCCTAAATGACAAAGGTCTCTGGCCAGCTCCATCTATCTACCCACCCATCCATCCACCCACCCATCCATCCCCAGCAGGTTAGGTGATGGGGTTTATTAACCATGTTATCTTCAACTCTCCTGTCTTATTACCGTAATTCCAGAGTGAGTCCTCGTGTACCTTCCGGGGCTCCTGTTCTCCAATCACAGAATAGGGACCTTCTCCCATTGGCCTCTTTTCAACTTGCAAGGGAGTTGATTTCAACCTCAACTTCTCAGACAAGAGACGTAATTGGGTTCATCTCTTCTTGAAGAATCTCCAAAGCACAGCCAAATATGGAAAGGAAGACCCATACCAATACCATATTTCTTGTGAGGAAAACTGTGAAAAATAGTTCCAACAGAGGAATACAACTCTGTTGTATTCTCTGTCCACAACTCTGAGCAGGCAGCTCCACCCACCCAACCACAGGTGACTTTGGTCCTCCTTACATTTATTGAGTATGACAGCAGAGACGTCTGTGGAGATCATCTGTCAACTGTAATTTTGGAACATCATATGAGCTTTTATTAAGCCTGAGGCCCTCTTTTCCTTCAAGAGTTAATCCAAAGATTACCTGCTAAATGCACAAATTCAGAGCCAAATCAGAAGATGAAATACACAAATGTGGTCCCTTCTTTCTAAGAGCATATAATCTAAATCAAACAGCATACATTTATAATGGGAAATTCTGAGCAGCTTTCAAGAGAATTAAATCAGATATTGAGATTACATCTTGGCCTGAGGTTAGTGACTTTTTGTGTACCTGGGTTGGGGAAAGGGTTGTGGGTTTAGATCCCGAGTAGTGCTCTCTGCTGGAAAAATCACTGTCTGTAGCCAGTTGGTTAGGAAAGGTTCCATGCTGGGAGAGAAACCCAGGAGATCAACGGGGAATAGCATGGCATTTGGGAGGAGGCAGGTGGTGCAGGGGGAAGTCAAAGGCAGGTGGGAAGAGCTCATATAACGAGGACCAGCATTTTCCAGAACTGTACAGTACTTGGCCACTTAAATTAAGACCCTGCCAGGTTCACTCTCTTTTTTTTCATTATTCAGATGTCTCTGGAAATTCCAATTCCTAGGATGCATCCAATTATACCCAATCTCTTTATCTTTACATATGGTATTAGAATTTAAATGGACACGTTAAATTTACTCTATTTAAATTTTCACTGGCCTCTGACAACTATTTCCGTCTTAGTGTTTTAGCAAGTTATATCTACTGTATTCTTCCAGCAGGCAAACAATACAACCATACAGCCTGACAGTGTGTGAGAAGGGAGACAGGTTAACTCCTCCCACTCACTCATTTCACAGATGGGAACGTGGATGCTCCCAGAGACTTGGTAAAACTTGCCTGGTCTATGAATTTGGGAACACAGACAGCCTCTGAGTTCGCCGCTTTTTACATGTGACCTCGAGTTTGCTTCCTGATGATGTGCTCCTTCCTGCCCAGGTAGCCTCGGTTGGGCTCCACTATCCCTGCTCCAGTACCCGCTTAAGAATGCCTCCTGTCTGGCTCCAGCATGAAGGTAACAGAGAAGGAGAACCTGGATTTCAGCAGATTAAGTGGAGGAAAGGAGAGAGAGACCGAGGAAGAAAACAAAGGCTGTAGACAAATGAAAATTGTCTTGTGAGCGTAAAGTGATTGACGTGGATAACCTGGATGATGATGATTTAAAAGGCAGTTCACAAAGAGAAATCCCAGAAATGTTGAGAGCAAAATAATGACTTTTGGAGATGACTATGAATTTGGATCTCTGTGTTACAGTACGTGTATGGGGCCAGACACTGAGAGCTCCTGACACTTTGCAACAATGTAATAGGGGATAAAATGTCAGAAATTTCAGTGAAAATGGAGGTTAAATTGTGCATTTTAAAAACAATTTTTGGCTGGGTGCGGTGGCTCACGCTTGTAATCCCAACACTTTGGGAGGCTGAGGCGGGTGGATCATGAAGTCAAGAGATCGAGACCATCCTGGTCAACATGGTGAAACCCCATCTCTACTAAAAATACAAAAATTAGCTGGCCATGGTGTCACACGCCTGTTGTCCCAGCAACTTGGAAGGCTGAGGCAGGAGAATTGCTTGAACCCAGGAGGCAGAGGTTGTGGTGAACCAAGACCGCACCATTGCCTGGGTAACAAGAGTGAAACTCCGATTCAAAAAAAAAAAAACAAAAAACAAAAAACAATTTTTAGGTATAAGGTAGTAAGTAGCTAGTACTTATGTGTCAGCAGTTCAGAAAGCAAAACAGAGAATTCAGATGTCCGATGGCCAATTACTTGTTGCTTTGTACATTTGAGGACTATAAGCAGCCTGATACTAAGAAGCAGACATCCCTGGGTTTATTTCCCAAAACACATCACCCATTCCTAAGTTGCCTCCCAGATCTTTTCAAAGATTACTGTTGGAATGTGCCCAAAGAGTCCCTGAACAAATGCTATTCACTGTGGCAAATATAACAAAAATCATTAAAAAATATCAGCATTTTAAATAGCTATTATAATCCAGTAGTAACTTCTGTATTGCCCTGTTCAGTGTCTGTACGTTTTGCAAAGCCTGTATTGCCCTATTCGGTGTCTGCAAAGCCTTACATTGACTTGCGTACAGATATACCATTTGCATTTAGCTAATTGTGGCATTTGTGGTCATTTTCTATAAAGAAGTTGGTCTTTAGGCTGTTGGTGATGAATGTGGCTTAGTTTCTACTGGAAAATATGATTCAGCTTACATCATTTTGACTTATAGCACCTTTTCCAGGAATGAAATCTAAGAGAGCGAGACTGCCCTGTTTATTCCCAGGTCTGCAGAGGCCTGTTGCTTTTAATGGGTTATGTGTAGGACACAAGGATGTGACTCATCTATCTACTTAAGAGTCATAAAACAGTAATGCAAACAGCTCAGTGTCAGTCATAACGTTCATTGTATGCACTATACTGAATGTACATTACCATTTAGTTTCTGTTATTTTACGGGAAAGTGGGCATTGGTGCCCAGTGAACAAACAAAATATTTATTAAGTTTATTGTCATCAACGTTATTAACATAACTGTTTTCAGTGAGCATAGAACAAGTGTGTGGAACTTTTGTTGTCCACTGAACATCCCTGTCACCCCTTCTAATGTCTCCTTGCTTTACAGAAGAGAAACCAGGACTGTAGTTGTGTTTTGCAGAATTCCCTTCTCTGTCAGATTCCAGGAGAGACTATTCAGGAAGAGGCACTCGTATGAGGAAGGAAGAAGGCAAGGCCAGTATTGGCACATGCATGGAGAGATGTAAGGTTCAAAACATCTTTCAGATGAACTTTTGGAGAATTGCCTTTTGTGTTAGGAGAAGAGATAGATGTCTAGAGCATCTCTAGGCTCATAAGTTTTGCAGTGTTCCAGGTGAGCTCTTGGGAAACAAGTGCTTCAGTGTTCCAAGCAGAGTGTTAACAATGGCCTCCTTGACCTTTGCTTCCCCAATAGTTGCAGAAGCTTCACTTTCTTGTCTTAAAACTATTGATATTTAGAAGACACAGAGTGGCTTCTATTCTCCTGATAAAAAGTGGCTGATACAAGAAGTAATTATTAAGAAATTAATATAAAATTAGAAAAGGCAGAATGGATAAATCGTAGATTAAAATAAACTGCCAGGGGGCTATAGCAAAATAAGAGAATCAAAGGCTGATCAAATGGAAGAATTAAGAAATCAAAGTAAGTTAAATAATCAATTATAAACCAAGTAAATATGTTAAATATTTATTATGTTTATGTAATTATAATTTATGTTATATATATTTAATCTGTGAATATATAAAAATATATGTAACAACTAGGAATCTAGATTTGCCATCATATGATGAGTACCCAGCATGAAGTGGGCAGAGAGAGACCACACCCCAGCTAGAAACACAGGAAATTAGGAGTTTTATTCACTTATTTATTCATGCAACAAATGTTTTTGAGCACTTACTCTACCCCAAAAGCAGTGCTAGCTGGTGGAGGACGCAACATGAACCAAATAAATGTGTAACTGCTCTTAAGGTGCTTATGGTCTACTTGGGAATACAGACAAGTGAATAGCCAACTGTCATTGAGTGTGTGCATGTCATGATGAAGGAAGTACGTCATGTGGTAGGAACACCCAGAGGTAGGAAGTAGGATGTGGGTGGGGAGAAAGAAAGACTTCCTGAGAAAGTGGCCTCTAAGCTGAGACTTGCAGAATGAAAGGAGGTTAATGGTCAAAGTGCATGGGGTAGAGGAGACGGAGGTTGAGGAGGGAGCTCAAGAGTGTTTTGGTAGACACCCCATTGTCAGGTGGTAGTGGTGATAAACTCCAAAGGTAATGGGGAGATACTGCAGGGTTTTAAGAAACAGAGTGATATGCTCAGGTTTATGATTTCAAATGATGCCTCTGGCTGTAGGATGAAGAATGGATTTCAAGAGAGCAATATGGATGTGGGGAGAAAAACTAGAGGCTGTAGTAAATGTCCACATATGAGATGTCCATAACTTGGACATGGATATGGCAGTGGGGATGGAGAGAAGTTAGATACAAGTAATGTTTAGTCGCTG
Source organism: Sapajus apella (assembly GCF_009761245.1). Taxonomy (NCBI): domain Eukaryota; kingdom Metazoa; phylum Chordata; class Mammalia; order Primates; family Cebidae; genus Sapajus; species Sapajus apella. The sequence continues at coordinate 5,651,172 of NW_022436956.1, forward strand.
ACTGGCAGAGAGGTTGGAGAATGGGAGAAGTCAAGGATGACTCATTTCACATATACAGAAACTGAAGTGTAGAGAGATTGCATAGCTCACCTAAGGTCACATAGCCCAGACGCAGTGGAGTTGCCATTCAAACCTCAGTTAGGTAGGCTCTAGAGCCTCCACCTTTACCTCTAAGCTCTGTAGTGTATGAACCAGAACAAATCACGAAGGCTCAAGTTTTTAGAAATCGTCAGAATCAGGTCCTTGTGCCATACAAGTTTACTGTTTTGTATTAATGTGACACAGTAGCTCTGCTGGGCTCTCTTTGTCTCTTGTCTTACCTGTACTGTATTTTTTTTACTTGATTTTTAACTTATTTTCATAGTTTTTCCCTCTGTATGTGTGTAAATGTTGTTGTAACTAAAGGAAAAAAGAGTGGGGAAAGAAGGTGATTTCTCCTTCTCACTAAAATTTTGAATTCAATCCAAAGTAAAACCAGAAAGCATTTCTCCTTTCTTTTTACAGTATACATATATCTGTAACTGTGGAAGTTCTAGAAGGTAAAAGCCACAACCAGCTGTCACGTTTTGTTTGCCAAAATGACTAAGATAATGGGTAAGGCTGAGAAAGCTGTAAAATAATTATCCCATATTGCTCTCAAACACCTACCTCTTCTGTTATACTTGAGATGTGTTAAACAAGTCTGAAATAGTTGGAAACAAACACTGACATGCCCGTGATTGTAACTACTGTCTATTTGTGGATGAATGTCAAGCCTGCCGCTACTGAACAAGCCCCTGTGCTGAGCTCCAGACACCCAAGGACATCCCCGGCCAAGTGACCTGGGCTCCTTAAACTTTATGTGCTATGACAATCTCAGCTGAGCTAAGGCCCCTCACGACCACCCCTCTGGTGGAAGGATCGAGAATGGATTTCAAGAGCGCAACATTACTACTGCTAGTACTACTACCACTGCCCCTGCTTTTTTTCCTGAAACCTGTACCAACCAAATCAACAAAACTAGATGCTTAGAAGTTAGTCTAGATTCCTCTTCCTCTCCTATTCCTCACATCTCCTCAGCCACTAAATCCTGGCAATGCTACCTCTTAAATACCTCTTCAGTTTTTTCTTCCCTCTTCATTTCCACTGTGGCTGTCTTAGTACCCGCCACTGCTTCCAAATTCCTGACAGATATTAACTTTTGTGATGCAGAAACAAGAAAATGGAATGCCCAGGAATTTGCAAACTTATAAGTTATCCTGTATTTAGTGTAACATATTACTTACATATTTTTAAAGTAATAAAAATTGTCATAATCATAAATAGTGAATAGTTTTACTAAAAATTTGAGAGTCTTTCTATAAAGAAAAAGATAATAAATACTTTGCTACAATTGCTGTGAACCAAAATATTGGGACCGATTATATATTTCAATAACATGTAAAAATGGCCTCTACCTAATATACACATTTGATAATAGAAAACATTAGGAGAGAACATTAACACAAAATCAATGCCGAGTAAAGATTATTAGCACATTGAGTGATAATACAACAAATATTAAGTATCTCAAAAATTATTCTTAAAATTATAAGACACATAGGCATGGATTTCACTGTCAAAAAGTTTTGGACAATATTAGGACAAATATTCCAAATGTAGAAAAATATCTTTCTCTTGTGTTACATTAGTTGAATTGGTTGGTTAAAGATGTGTTTAAAAACATCTTCACATTGGGAGCCAGGGAACATGTTGCTTCAAATAAATTCATTTCCTTTTTAGCAATAAAAATATTTTATCACTTGTTCTGGTTTTCATTTGTCCGTTGAAAAAGATATTACTTTTGTTAATTCAGATTTTAGGTCAGTTTCTAATTTCTTACTAGAACATTATGTAACAACATCAATTTATTTTCTTCCTAGTTTTTTGGGGGGTCAACATACTTGAAAAGAACTGTAGTGAATGGCAGATATTTAAACACTAGAAAATGCCAACAATTTGGGCAATATTCAAATAACACAACGTTCATATTGTCTGATGAAATTACCATCAACCCTGTGGGTCTGCATGATGAATTGTCCATTTAGGGATTTATTTTGCTTCCAAAACTTGCATTTCTTGACACACCACCTAGAGAACTTATATAACATATACTGTATGTTTAATCTTATTAATATTTATTTTATTTGCAAGAATACCTTATTACCAGCAGAGCTACCAACACACACTGACTCCATGTCCACAGCCCTAAGCAAGACTGATGAGGCTGTGGCTGCTTCTCTTTTACTTGCCTCTGTGGCTTAGGGTTCCTATTCCTACTTTTGGCTTGATGTCATTGGGTTCCTTTGAGCCAGTAATGTCTCTATGTTAATTGTTAACCTCTAATTCTCACAGGAGAATTATCATACTTTCATTTTTCTGATTTCTTGTCTGAGTTTTCTAAAATTTGGGACGTAGAAAAACATAGAAGTTTCTTGAGAAATGCCAGGAAAGAACTCCCACATGGAAATACTATTGCAGACCCTGTAATGTCTTAGTCAAATAATCACTGTATAATAATGGTCTCTGGACTCTTATCATGTCTCCTTTCAGTCTATCCCTCCCATGGCTTATTTTGTAAAATGTACATGCACCTACCAAATTGTGTTAAATTTTAAAATACACTTGACTTTCCATGAGACTGCATATTTCTTAAAAGCAGGAACTGAGTCTTAGCTCTTGATCTCCAATGTCGAGCAATGAATTGACACATTTTAGGTTCTCAGTATCTGTGTGATAAATGGAGATGAATTAAATTGAATTTATTTGTAATAGAAAGACGGTGACAACTTCCAGTTCTGGAAACTTGGAAGATTGAAATAAGACATGTCTCCCATGACAATTGTCTGGCAATTCTAGATAACATACAACTAAAAACTTTAAAAACAGGGTTGAGTTCAGAAGAAAAGAAAAAGAAAGGCTTTAGGTAGAACAGATAAGCAAAGACCCTGACAGCTAAAGAAGTAAGCACTGATGTTGAAGTGCAGCTTGTGGATGGGTCAGGGCAGTGCTGTGGGGAGGGAGTCAGCTGGGATGATGCAGTTTCACATTAGGAATTAAGCTGAGGTTTCTATAACCATCTAGAAAGATGTGTCATTATTCTCTTCAGGTGAGTATTAAGAAATGTGAATTGAGGAACAGACATCTCATGCACAAACAGGGCTCCACTTCTCACTCTTTCCATAGGTCTTTTGCCTGTTCTCCCTCCCAGTGATGCTGTGTGGAGGGCAGAGGTATGCTCAACATTGAATGAGACCACATTCAGGCCGCAGTGATTATACCCTAAAGACTTCAAGACATGATTGGAAGAGGCACTGTTCTATGTTTACGCTATTAAATTCTGAGTGGTAAGTTTAACATGACCAGAAAACAAATGATCATTCACATTCTGCATACTCTGGATGAGCTTGCATTTGTGGTCATCACAAATGATACACAGTGGCAACTTTTGAGAGTCCCTGGAAGCCAGTATTCATGGGCAGCATGACAAATGATGCAATGCCATGAGTAATGATGCAACCCACACTAATTTATAAATGGTTTTAGGGAACTGCAGAGGCAAGGAGATCTATGTTGTTTCAATAGAAACAGCTTCCAAAGAGTTATGCATATATTACAAATTATTTCAATTCACATATGTCCATGAATTTCACAATATATTTTTAAACTGAATTGTTTATGTAGACAAAATATGTCTGCCTAGCACGTTGCATACCCTAGGGGTGACTCTGCCTGTAGCTTTCTCCCAGCCAGGTCATATTTTAATGTGTTTGTTTCCCTTTAGGCAGAATGCATGGGAGTGAATTCTGAAGGAGTGGGACCCAGGAAGATTAAATCAGGCAGAATTAATTAATATTGGAATAGTCACCTAAAATTCTAGATTTAATATATTGACTCAGACAATTATGAAGTGATACTTAACTGAAACCTGGATTCAACAGCAGGATTTCTCAAAATTTAAAATGCAGAAGAATCACCTGATGATCTTGTTGAACTGCAGATTCTGATTCTGTAGGTCTAGGGTGGACCTGGGGTTATGTATTTCAAACAAGTTCTAATTCATGGATGATATTCAAATAGCAAAACCCTAAAATTAATAATGCAGAGAAGGGAGTCTAAAGGCTCAGGAGCTGAGACTGTTGGAATGGACTTAACATGAGCGGCTTGCTCAGGCACTGCTTAACCATCTCCTCAGGAAGTCTTAGAGGACATCCCTTTCATTAAGATATAAAACTGCATTGCTCAGGAGAGTACCAGAATTATTGAAAAAGTATTATGACTATCTACCATAGGTCAGATGCTGTGGTGGGAAGATGGTGCAATGAAGTTGAGTTCCCTGATTTCAGTGGAAATAATGGGTGGTGGTATCATAGAGCCCTGGTGGTGACGCTTAGCCATCAAAAACATGCTTGGACAAAATCGCTATTACATGCTGCTGGAATAAAGCATGCCATGATCTGAATATTTGTGTCTCCCCAAAACTTAAATGTTAAAATCCTAGCCCCCAAGTTAATGGTACTAGGAGTAGGGGCTTTGGAAAGTGATTAGGACATGAGGGAGGAGCCTTCATGAATGGGATTGTGCCCTTATAAAAGAGGCCTGAGAGAGGCCCCCTCGCCCCTTCTTTCATGTGAGGACACAGCAAGAAGGAGTTGTTTATGAAGCCTGGCCCTCACCAGACACTGAATCTGCTGACACCATGACCTTGGACTTCCCAGCCTCTAAAACTATGAAAAATAAATTTCTATTGTGAGTCTATATTATTTTGTTACAGTAGCTTAAATGGACTAAGATAGGAGCACTCTATATTTTTACTCACATGGATATAAATGATGGCAAATTGATCAAGGTCTCAAAGGAATAGAATGGACAGGCAGTCTGCCAAAGTGCTAATTGAAATGCCAAAGTAGAAGTATTCTAAATCTAGTGGGCAAAAATAGAAATCAAGACATTGTAATAGGGTGTCATAATCTGTTATCCAATTATCAGACATAAGTCAGTTCAAAAGACTTGGAGTCTCCCAATTGAGGAGAAGGTTGAGCCCCTTTGGGAAAGGGCCCTTGAGTGTTATCACATATATATTCTATAAATATTTCTTCATGTCTTTCCCCAAGAAACTAGCATCCATTTACCAGAGTGACTGAACTGATGACGGAGAAGTAAGCAGAAAAGTATTCTTAGACACTGACTTTGAGCTGATTCTAATCTCTAGAGTTCCAAAAATGCCTCAGAGTTCATTGGCAGGAGTGGGGACTTATGAATGATGGTTGGCTCAAACTCGTCTCACTGTGAGTTCAATAAAACGAGGAACCTAACCTACTGCCATCCCTACCCCAGACTGTATAGTGCAACTTTGAAATGCTTCGTAACCAGCAGAATCTCCATATTGGTTCTCTGATCTGTGGAGTGAGAGCTATTAGGTTAAGATGAACCAAAAAGGGGCCCTGGAAACTCACTTTCTGTAATGGAATTTCAGATATAGTTCCTCTGCTAAGAACTTTTAGGCTGGGTGTGGTGGTTCATGCCTATAATCCCAGAACTTTGGGAGGCTGAAGTGGGTGGATCACCTGAGGTCATGAGTTTGAGATCAGCCTAGTCAACTTGGTGAAACCTCATCTCTACTGAAAATACAAAAATACAAAAAATTAAAAAATACACCATGCTGGGCATGGTGGCAGGCACCTGTAATCTCAGCTACTTGGGAGGCTAAAGCAGGAGAATCACTTGAACCTGGGAGGCAGAGGTTGCAGTGAGCTGAGATCACGCCATTGCACTCCAGCCTGGCCAACAGAGTGAGACTGTCTCAAAGAAAAAAAAAAAAAAGAATTTTAAAAGGCAGAGGGTGGTAATTCCTATGGCATCACTCTTTAATGAACATGCTTTCATGGTGAAAAAGTTATGTGGGTCTTTGAGGATGACTGTGGATTATTTCAGACTTAACCATGTGATAACTCCAACCCAAACTGCAGTTCTGAATGTGGTATATTTACTGGTGAAAGTCAACAGATCTTCTGGCACCTGGTATGCAGCTATTGACCTAGCAGAGATTTTTTATTCTCTTTTTTCAACATGAAATTTACCATTTTAATGATTTTCAAATGCACAATTTACATTCTTTTTTCTTTTGAGTTTTTTTCTTTTTTGCACATATATCAATAAAGATAATCAGATGCAAATCAGAAGGCTTGTTTTCAGTTTGAGGGGTCAGCAGTATACTTTCACGGCCTTTCCTCAGAGTCATGTCAATCTCCTGCTCTCTGTCACAACATAATATTACAGGATTTTGAGCATCTTGATATTCTACAGAACATTATTCTGGTTATTATGTTAATTAGTTCTGGAGGACAGGAAGTATCACATATCTTAAAGTCTTAATAAGACATATCCATGCCAGAAGATGAAAGATAAACCCCGTGAAACTTCAGAAGACAGAAAATATCAGTAAAAAAAGCCATAGGCCTAGATCATATTGGGATATCCTCCTATAAATCTCTGTTCCTTCAACTGCTTGTGATGAAGAAAGAAGCATAGTACTTGATGGATTGCTTTAGATTTTGCAGGCAAATATCTACCACATTAATATATTTACCAGGGAATTTATAAAGGTGTCAGTTTTGAATAAGTTCCGGAGGAAGAAACTATAAAACAGATCCAGACCACTGTGTAAGCTACCCTGACACTTGGGTCTTATGACCTCGCAGTTTCAATGGCAACTAAACTGTTTCTGATAAACAAGGATGATTTATAGAGCCTCAACTAAAACTCAGTGAGAGAATTACAACACAGACCCCTAGGGACTTGGAGTAAGTCTGTCCATCTTTGCTAATAACCATGAAAATCAGTTCTTGGCTTGCTAACATGCTCTGCAGAAACTGAATGCCTGACAAAAAGACACCCAGTAACTGTGATCTGAAACATCCATCATGAACTGGATATTCTCTGATATATTAAATAATAAAATTGGACATGGGCAGTACGTTAAATGGATATGGCAGATCCAGAATGCACAAATAAATTTCATGAGCAGATGGCTTAGATTCCCATAGTATCAGTTCCTACTGCTTTACCACCACAATCTCCACTCATAGCTACCTTATGGACCTTTTTTTTTTTTTTTTTTTTTTTGAGATGGAGTCTCACTCTCACCCAGGCTGGAGTGCAATGGCACAGTTTTGGCTAACTGCAACCTCCATCTCCCAGGTTCAAGTGATTCTCCTGCCCTCACCCTCCTGAGTAGCTGGGACTATAGGTGCATGCTGCCATGTCTGGCTAATTTTTTGTAATTTTAGTAGAGAGACGGTTTCGCCATGTAGGCCAAGCTGGTCTGGAATTCCTGACCTCAGGTGATCTGCTTGCCTTGGTCTCCCAAAGTGCTGGGAATACAGGCCTGAGCCACCATGGCCAGTTCCTTATGGAACGTTTTTAATGACCAATTAACAGAGAAGGAATAATCACAGGTCCAGCATTAAAATGGATGTGCATAGTATATTGGTACTGGCTGGAAGTGGATGGCTCCTGCATGGCAATGCAATTCTCCTCAGGAATGCCCTTAAGAACTGTGATAAAGGGAAGTCACCCCAGTGGGCAGAACATCTGGAATATTTCTGGTTTCCCCTTTGTATGGACAGAAAGACGGCTTGAGGTATGAATCTATCCAGGCCTACCTTGTGCTATTGTGTTTCACTTAACTGTGCTTCCCAGGTATTGCGTTTTTAACAAATTGAAGATTTCAGTCTATCAGCACAATTTTTCCAACATTCTCATTTTATATTTCTACGTCACATTGATAATTCTTACAGTATTTCAAACTTTTTCATTACTATTATTCTGTGATAATAATGCTGATCAATGATCTTTGATGTTACCATTATAATTATTATGGGGAGGCACAAACTATACCATGTAAGAACTTAATCAATAAATGTGTGTGTTCTGACTGCCCCACGGTCCAGCCAGTCCCCCATCTCTCTTCCTCTGCTCAGATCTCTCTACTCCCTGAGACATAGCAATATTGAAATGAGGCTAGTTAATAACCCTACAATGGTTTCTAAACGTTCAAGTGAAAGGAAGAGTCACATGTCTCTCTCTTTAAAGCAAAAGCTATAAATGATTAGGCTTAGTGAAGAAGGCATGTTGAAAGCCAAGATAGACCAAAAGCTAGGTGTCTTACACCAGTTAGCTAAGTTGTGAATGCAACAGAAAAGTTCTTGAAGGAAATTAAAAATGTTACTCTCATGAACACATGAATGATAATAAAGTGAAGCAGCCTTATTGCTGATGTGGATAAAGTTTGAGTAGTCTGGATAGAAGATCAAGTCAACCACAACATTCCCTTAAGGCAAAGCCTAATCCAGAGCAAGGTTGTAACTCTCTTGAATTCTATGAAAACAGAGAGGCAAGGAAGATGCAGAAGAAAAGTTGGAGGCTAGCAGAGGTTGGTTCATGAGGTTTAAAGAAAGAAGCCATTTCCATAATATAAAAGTGCAAGGTGAAGCAGGAAGTGCCAGTGTAGAAGCTGCGGCAAATTATCCGGAAGATCTAGCTAAGATAATTGATGAAGGTGGCTGCACTAAACAACAGGTCTTCAATGCAGATGAAGTAACCTGTTATTGGAAGAAGGTGCCATCTAAGACTTTCATTAATACAGAGGATAAGTCAATGTCTGGCTTCAAAGCATAGACTGACTCTTTAGTTAGGGTCAAACGCAGCTGGTATCTTGAAGTTGAAGACAGTGCTCATTAACAATTCTGAAAATCCTGGGGCCCTTAAGAATTAAGCTAAGTCTATTTTGTCTGTGCTATATAAACGGAACAACAAAGCCTGAATGACAGTGCATCTGTTTACAGCATGGCTTCATGAATATTTTAAGACCACTGTTGAGACCTACTGCTTGGAAAAAAGATCCCTCTAAAAATATTACTGTTCATTGAAAATGCATCTGGTCACCCAAGAGCTCTGATGGAGAAGTACAAGGAGATTAATGTTGTTTGGATGCCTACTAACATAACATTAATTTTGCACCGCATGAATCATGCAGTAATTTTTAATGTTAAATATCATTATTCAAGGAGTACATTTTATAAGGCTATAGCTACCATAAATAGTGATTCCTCTGATGGATCTGGGAAAAGTAAAGTGAAAACTTTCTGGAAACAATTCACCACTCTAGATGTCATTAAGAACATCTGTGATTCATGAAAGAAGGTAAAAATATCCACATTCACAGGAGTTTGAAAGAAATGACTTTGAGGGCTTCAAGAGTTCAGTGGAGGAAATAACTGCAGATGTGGTGGAAATAATAAGAGAACTAGGACTGGAAGTAGAGGGTGAAGATGTGACTGAATTGCTGCAATCTCATGATGAAACTAACATGAGCAAATAAAGTGGTTTCTTGAGATGGAATGTCTCCTGGTGAAGATGCTGTGAACATTGTTGAAATGACAACTAGGGATTCAGAATATCCCATAAACTTAGTTGATAAAGCAGTGGCAGGCTTTGAGAGGATCAACTCCAGTTTGGAAAGAAGTTCTATTGTGGGTAAAATGCTATCAAACAGCACTGCATGCTACAGAGGAATCTTTCATGTAAGGAGGAGTCAATCAACGTGGCAAATCATTGTCTTATTTTAAGAAATTACAGCAGCCACCCTAACCTTCAGCAACAACCACTCTGATTAGTCAGCAGCTGTCAACACTGAAGCAAGACCCTCCAACAGCAACAAGGCTGTGACTTTCTAAAGGCTCAGGTGAAGATTAGCATTCTTTTAGAAATACATTATTTTAAAATTAAGGTGTGTACGTTATTTTTACACCTAATACTGTTGCACACTTAATAAACTACAGTATCATGTAAACATACTTTTACATTTACTGGGAAACCAAAAAATTCATGTGACTCACTTTATTGTGATATTCATTTTACTGTGGTGGTCTGGAACTAAACCTGCACTAACTCTGGGATATGCTTGTGTTGATTTAAGGACAGTTACTTATAGGGTGAACACCAGACAGCATTCACCATGGAGAAGGTTTTCGATAATCAAGTTAAAAGTAAAGGTGATACTTTAAGCTGTATCTTTACTTTTTGCTTTATTTCTCAATTTGTTCAGACCCAAGCAGGGAAGAGAGTGTTATTTGTGGGAGACCTCCTCATGAGGCCCAGTAGCATGCAATCACCTAGCCTTGAATGTATATATAGAGAGAGCAAAAATGTGCAGTGCTATGAGAAGAAATCCATAATCATGTAAGAAAAGTTAGAATAATACAGGTAATAAGATTGGTCTAAGTGAAGGAATAAAGAACGTGGCTCTGAACTATTAGAGAACATATATTCTTCAAGCATTCTGAAATATTTACACAATTTTACCATGTACTAACCACAAAGCAAGTTTCAAAAAATACAAAAACCCCCCATTTATATAATTAGAACAGATTGTCCAAGCACAATACATAATTAATTTCATAGACAGGAAATTAATAATAAAAAATAAACAAAACCATTCCACCCTCTCACATTTGGACAATGTAAGCACACTTCTATAAAATCACTAGTTCAAAAAAGAAATCATCATGGGTGTTGGAAAGTATTTATAAGAGCAATGGTGAAAACAGTAGCAGTCAAACCTGTGACACATAGCTGCGACGAGATCTAAAGGATTTGAGCAAAATCCACACAATTTGATTTTATGTATGGGAAAATATAAAAGTAGATTTCTTTTTTCTACTTTACCAAAAAAACAAATTCAGGAATAAAGACCTGAACGTAAAAAGTAAAACTCTCAGTTTTACATAGAAACATATGCAATATCTAATGAACTTGGGATGGGGAAGAATCCATTGGACAATACGTAAAAAGCTTAAACTATAAAGGAAAAGATTGCTAAATTTGATTGTATTAAAATGTAAAACTCCTATACAACAGAAAACTCCGTAGGCCAAATTAAAAAACCAGCCAAACACAGAAAGGAGAAATTTGCAGTGTAGAGGGCAGAGAAAAGATTAATATTCAGAATACATAAGGAATTACAAGTCAGTAAGATAAGGACAACCCAAAAGAAAAACAAACAAAGGATATTTTTTAACAATTCACAGAACAGGAAACCTGAGTGGATTATAAAATGATTTTCTCCATGTTAGTAATTAGCTAAAGGACAAATGCAATTTTATAGCTATCATTTTAGAAAATAAATTAGTCTGATTACAGTAAGTGTTGGCAAGAACATGGAGAAATCAGGTCTGATATCTTGCTGATGGTAGTATATATCAGTATAATCAATTTGGAGACAGTTTAGCAATGCTTGGTAAAGGTGAAGCTGCACAAACCTTCTCACCCAGTAATTCCCCTTCAAGGAATCTCCTTGAGAACCTCTTGCGCAAGTGCCCAGAAAGACATGTACAAGCATGTCTAAGGCAGCTTTGTTAGTAACAGTAAAACCTTAGAAATACCCTCACCTATCTTAGGGAAATGTCCACAATTTTACCCATGGTAAGCCTGGAGGTCAAACAGGAGAACCAGCACTGACGTGCTGCAGGTGCTCGAAGAGAATTGTGGAGGGCACACAAAGAGGGAGTGTGTTTGAAAAATGAATGGGCATTTGAATAGCAGTAAAAAAGACAAGACAAAACAAATATGGAAATGTCAGCCTAGGCAGAGGGTGAGCAAAGGTGTAAAGCCTGGAGCCAGCCTGGCACCTGGGGAGGCTGGCAGTGCTGCTGAGGCAGAAGTGGGAGTGGTCGTGATGCTATGGGAGTGACAGGGCAGTATGGAGAACTGGCATGGGAAAGGTGGCAGAGGCCAAAGAATGAATGCTGTGTATACAAGTCGAGACCTCAACCCTGCAGGCCAGTAATTTCCTAACTTTTGGCCTTTATCATGCCTTTATGCTTTTAAAAATTATTGAGGACCCAAAGGATTTTATGTTCATATGTGTCATATAGATATTTATTATATTCAAAATTGAAACCAGGAATATTATTTTGTTACTTATTTAAAAGTAATAATAATAAGGTCATGACATGTTAATATAGATAACATATTTGTATTGTCCAAGATAAAAGAAAATTGTAAGAGATGTCTGGTTTACTAGAAGATAGCTGGATTTTAATTTTTGACAATATGTTGTTTTGGTTGAAGTATATGAAGAAAAGCTTGCCTCACACAGATATCTGGAAACGGGAGATTGTTTTTAGATCATTAAGGATACTCTTTGGTGCCACACTAAAATTGGATAATTCATAGTTTCTCAAAAGTTAGTTGTAATGTGGAAACTGAAGCCATATTAACAAACGTTTTAAACTCTGTCACATTAAAATCCATTGGCCCATCTTGCACCTGAATAGATTTTGAAAAAATATTTGCATGATTTTGTAATATCCACCATAGATCATTTGAAAAATATTGGCCGAGTTATGTAAATCTTCCAACTGTTAGCACATCTCATTTTGTGAGATGTGTGTGGAGACCCAAAACAAACTCCATGTTTCTTAACATCACCACCAATCTCATCAGAAAAATCAGTAAGTGTTGGGAAGCTGTCAAGCTCATGATGACAGATGCATGTTTTCCAAAATTCTAATTTTTGTTTAAAAGATCACAATTTATCATTGGCAACAAACACTGCTAGTTGTTTTCTTTGAAGTGACAAGCTCACTTTATTAATTTTTCAGATTACAACTGCCAAATGCCCAAGTCTGAATAACCACAGTCTCTGTCTGTCAGTCTGTCAGTCATGCTTTCAAGTGAAAATTATATTAGGTAGAAGAAAAGAAAGCTAGTTTAGCTTGCAACTCAAATGATTGCACAAATGCTTTTCCCTGCGACAACCACTGTACTTTGGTATGTAGCAGAATTGTTTATGAGTCCTTTGTATTTTGACACGCAGAATATTAAAAAGATGCTCATTGGAGGGCTGAGATTTTAAAAAGTTAATATTTTTACTGCTTCAAAGTTACATTTTTAAGTGAAACTACCTTTTTTTTTTCTTCTGCAAATGCATCAGGTAAAGAATACAAACACAAGGTTTAATATAGTTTTGTTCTATCCCTTAATTTGTGCTGAGGCACCTACTGATTTGCCCACTATTGCTTTTGCACCATCAGTGCAAATATCAACACAGTGAAAAGGCTAAATAATCTCCTATTCTTACTATGAAAATCATTTTGACCTCACGTACCTTCTGAAAGTGTCTTGGGGTTCCACATTATACATTGAGGACTGTTGCTAGATAAGACGGAGACTATCAGGGAAGTACATGACTAAATTTGCAATTTAGGAAGATCATTCTGCCAACAGCATGGCTGATGAGTCGGAGAGGATCCATCTGTGGGCAGGAGACTGTGGCAGTGTTCCAGGAGAGGTGATGAGGGCCCTGAACTAGGACCAAGGCTGTGGGCATAGGGAGCATGGGGATACGAAAAACTTTGAGTCCAAGATGACTCCCAGCTTCTCTGACTGCGCAGAGGATTCACTGAGATGGGGAACTCAGGAGAAGCAGCTGGGGGCTCAGCTTTGGTTAGGTTGACATTGAGGTGCCGTTCACGGAGCTATGTTCACAGGCAGTGGTTTATATGGGTCCTGGGATACATGTTTGAGAACTAAAATCAGGGAAAAACCAAGGAAAGATAAAATCTTGGAGGGTTAGTTTTGAGCCTACAACCTACTTACTACCAAGCTTTAATTACTAGGTAGAGGATGAAAAATCTGCAAAGGAGACTGGGAAGAAACAATAAGAAAGATGGAAGGACAACCACAGGACATTTCTGTTATAGGATATGAGAATGTTTCCAGAAGGTGAAGCCCAACCATGGAAAATGCTAAAGATACCTAAGAACTAAAAGGAGTTCATGAAAACATAAGCACCAGAAGACTTCACACCCGTATACCCACACCTGGAACAGTGCCTGATTCAGAGTAGATATATGTAATTCTCGTTGAATGAACAAATGACCCTACTGAAACTTGCCATTGAGGGCACTGGTGACTGTTGTCATAGTGGCTTTGTGGAGTGTAGTAGGCACAAGCCTGGCACTGTCTATGGAAAAAATGCATGAACTTTTTTTGAGGAACTTTGTTATCAAAGGAAGGGAAGACATAAAGAGAGATCTGAAGGGTGACTTATATTTAGTTAGGCTGATTTTTTTTTTAAGAATGATACTTTATGCCTTTTAAATATGTTTTATAAGCACTGGGGAAGGAGCAAGTAGAAAGAGAACGGTTGACAATTAATGGTGAATTATAATCCTTTTACGCACAGCTCCCTGTCTCCTTAACCTCCTTAGTCCCCAAAACTACTAATGGCTTGAAGAAGCAGAGATTCTCCCTGACACAAAGTGCACTTGGGCAAATTTCTGGCTGCGCTGATCACAGGGAAAGCACTACTGAGAAATTATGCCCCCTCCTGTCCCCTTCTGTCCTAGCACCAGACTGTCATTTATCTCAGCCTTTCATGACCTGGCATTTTAAAGTGAAACTAGCTTTATTTTCTCCTGGTAAATGCATGAGGACTTCAAGGCATCACACCCCAGATGGAGCTCCAGCTCCAGAGTCTGCCATCCTGAGTCCAGCCATGTGCATGATTTTGACTTCTTCAGAAGTGCCTCCTCTCTCTCACCTCCCCCCAGCTTCCTTGCCGGGAGCAGTCTTCCTCTGCATGTCTAGCTGGCTAACTGCTCCTCACCCTTGAGCTCCCTCCCCTGAGCTTCCTCTATCATAGCAGGCATCCCACTAGACTGCAAATTCCTCTTCCCAAACTTCCCCCACTAGTCTAGAAGCTCTGTGAAGGGACGTATCAAGTCTTGCTCTCTGTGCATCCCCAGTACCCAACACATAGTAAAGCTCGCTAAATGTGTGCTGCACGAAGGAATAAACAATGGATGTATTCCAATCCTCTTTCATCCTAACTCTCTTCATGGACAAAGAAGACCAGGACAGAGAGACAGGCTTAGAAGTGGAATCCAAAGCATCGCTTTAGGTTACATGGTTTTGCTGTAGAGTCTAATTTTCTCTGGCTGCTGACTGAGGTTGCACACAGCCTGCAGACTTGGAGTCAGTGAGGACTACATCATAATAACCATCTATTAAACTTCAAAGGGAGAAAAATTAAAAACACGAATGGAACTAATTGCTGGCTGCCACAAATTGGTTTCTGGGCATTATAAATGGTTTAATAGTTGGTCTAGATACCACTGCGATAGGTCGCTGCCATTTACAACTACAAACACGGAGAGATGCAGAGATAACCGATACAGGCTGTGGCCTCAGCAGTCACAGCTCCACAGCCGCGAGGGAAGAACTGTACCTGTTTGAAGTGTTTGACATATTTATCGGTCACAAAGTAACCAAAAATGACTACTGTCTAACAATTACATAACCTAAAGACATGGCGCCCAGGTGAAACAAACTGAACTTCACAGACTACCCTGGCTAGGAGTCAGGATGCCTGGAGGTCAGATCAGGCTCTGAAGTAACCAGCCAGGTGCTCGCAGGCCAGTTGCCTAGTTTGAGTACTTAATGAGGCCTGATAGAATATAGATTTCTGTGGGGTCTACACCCATGAATTCAACCCACCTCAGATGGGAAATATCCAAAAAAATTGTGTCTGTACTGAACATGTCAGACTATTTTTTCTTGTCAGTTTCCCCTCAATAATAAGGTATAATGATTTATAGAGCATTACATTGTATTAGGTATTATAAGTAATCTAGATATGATGTAAAGTATGTGGAGGAGGCTCATAGATTAGATGCAAATACTGTGCCATTTTATACTACGGACTTGGGCATCTGTAGATTTTGGTATCCTTGAAAGGTGCTAAAATCAACCCTTTAGGGATGACTGTACTTGGGCTCAAGCATTCACTTGTTCATTTAATGAGTCCAGATTTATTAAGTACCTACCACATTCCTGGCACAATACTAGGTGCTGGGGCTACCTTGAGGTCCAAGTCCACCACAAGGCTCATGCCAAAGAATGCAATGTGGCAATGCTGTTGGGGTATGCATAGGTGCCATCAGGGGAGATACAGAAGGAGTAACTAAAACTCAGCAGAGAGAAAACTCATGAAGTCTCAAGAGGGAGAGATCTTTGAATTGGGCTTTACATGATAAATACGAGTTTGTCAGGCAGGGAAGAAGGAAATGCCATTCCAAATGACGGGAACAGGTTATCAAAGATACATGAAAAAGAAATGCTTAGGAAACAGGGAGTGTTAGGTGGGTGTGGTTAGAGGGGAGGAGGAACCTGTCAGGTTCAGCTGGTGGGGTCTGGGAGGTGTCTGGGCACTCTGTTGTAGACAATAGGCAGTGGTCCTCACACTTCAGCATGTAGCAGCATTACCCAGAGGGCTTGTTAAAACACAGATTGCTGGGCCCCGCTCCCAACGTTTCTGATTTAGCAGCGCTGGGGCAGGGCCTGAGGATTGGCATTTGTATTAAGCTCCCAGGTGATGCTACTTCTGCCAGTCCTGGGACCACACTCAGGGAGCCACCATGCTAGGGAGTCCTCCCTTCTGATGCTTGTATGTCCGGGTCTGTTGGAGCAAGCATTTGACACACATACAGCAGATTGGAAGGGCATAGGCTGAAGGCAGAGTGGCATCCATGAGGCTCGTAGAAGCTCCTAGAAACAAAACTGCCAACTTTTGCAGCTCAAGAGTCCCTGACTCATCTTAAGCCCAAATATTTGTTTCCTTTATTTAGGCTGTTACTAGTACCTGAAATTTTTACTAACAGCTTTTCTCATTTGGATTATGAATTGCCAATACTTCTGGAAGGGGCTGCACATGAAACTGCTATCAGGGCTTTACTATAGAGTGGTAATTTGATTATGGGCGTCTTTTCACGTAGGCTGGATGAGACAATGGTCATTTCTAATGCACTGGGAGGGCAGATTTACTCCTGGCTGTGCTGTACCCTGATGGCACACTGTTACCCAAGTCACTTCACCTCCCCAAGCCTCAGTCTCAGTCTACTCTTTGGTAAAATTGTGGATAATAACAGCATCTGCCACAGTGAGGAAATGTGTGTAAGAGCTTCTGGAATATATCAAGTGCTAAACAGAAATGCTAACATATATGCACATACACCCATATATTCTTTGAGTACTTCTTTTAGCATATTGAAAACTTCAGAAGACTCATGAATCTAAGGTTTGTCAAGCCTGTTGGATTGTTGCTTTTTGTGTTTATGAGAGGGACACATGGAGGGACACAGAGAGACAGAATAAGACAGAGAGAACAGGAAAGGCAGGAAAGGAGTGAGATAGAATATGTCAGAGTGAAAGGAGGAGGCTGGTGTTAATTCCAATTTTACCATTGGGCTTTTGGTCTATATTTCCAATAACTTTTCACAAGACTCCTAAGTTAAAACAGGTCAGGATTTAGAAATCTTATGGGTAGGGATTTCTCTTTGTTATCAACTGGAAAAAAAAATCCCTCCTTAGGTCTTTAGGGACTTCCTAGGTTCTCTGTGGATATTTGCACTGTTTTCCACAAACCCCAAAACAGGCAGTATTGATCAGGCCCAGACTGAATGCACCTAATCCCTTTAAACAAATATATGTCTAGCCAGTTTTGGGAAACCTTTTCTTAACCTTGGTGTAATTCTCCACCTCCAGGATATTGACAGGCCAGGTTTAAAGGGCTCCTTTAACTAAATGTGATTGAAGTTTTTCTTTCATCACAGAGGATGTAACATGTTATTCTAGAGTACCTTGGCAGGTGCATCCTGGAACGGAAAGCTATCAGCTTACCCACAAGTGAACAATTCCCCAGGTGGCATGGTTAATCGCAGCAGCTTCACTGTGGTAAAAGACAACGCCTTTCTGTCTTACCCAAGGAAAAGGCGACATCTACAAATTTGTAAGAGGATAATTTCCTAATTACCCCATGAAGTTTGTTATTTCTGGTGGGTTCTTAAATCAGGCTGAGAAGAGTGAAATCGGATCCTTCCTTTGGAGATTAAAAGCATTATTGACAGCATTAGGTTTTCACTGTCTCCCTCTACAGCTGAAGGGAGAATCTGCTCATCTCCGTCGCAGTAGTCCTCAAAGCAGAAGCAGCACCTGCAGGAGAAGATCCCCGATGGAAAGGCTGGGGCTGTTGGACTTCAGCTTGGTCACAATGTCATTGTATAATTACTTGGAAAAGATCCCTCTGGAGTGAGTGGAGGCCCCGACAGAACACAGGACTCACAGCATATTAACTCCTGAATGTTTTAGAAACGAAGGTTGCCTTAATCTTCAGCAGCCATTAAATTCTCCTCAAAGTATTTTGTGAAAAAGGAGGGGTGTTCTGATCTTGATGATCAAACCGTAACCATCTTCAGCCACAACTGGGGCACTCCCAGACTGCTGGATGCTAGTCAGGAAATGAAGGTTTCTGTAGGACCTATCATGTGCTCCAGTGCTCCAGAACTTTTCAGCCTCCTGCCTGACTCTTTGCAATAATCCTGCGAGACAAGTGGAATAGCTGCTGTTTCAAAGCAATGAAACTGAAGTTCAAAGTCCAAATTTCCAACGGGGGGAGCTGAAGAAGAGTACCAGTTTCACCCCATCATTCTGTGTCCTTCCAGAAGGAAGAGGCCACCCTGGTAGCTCTCTATTTCCAGAACTCTGCTTCTCTCACTTTCCTGTCTCCCACTCTGATTTCAGGGGCGCTTATACACAGGGGATAGCAGGAAATAGAGACAAAGAGGAGAAGGTGTAAGAACAGGAACAGGGAGGAAAACTTGGCACAACCCGGATTTAAGAAGGATTGGCGTTGCCGGGGACTCCAGGGATGGCACCAAGAAGAACAGAGAAGGTGGTGAAATGTGGCCTTGTCCGTTCTCCAGTTCCAGAAGGGCCTGCCTCCATTCCTGGAGTCCGTCGATTAACTCAACAGCTATTTATTAAGCATCTGCTGTTTATTAAGTAATTTACAGCAGCCATCAAACAAAACCCCTTCCCGCACAAAGCTTACATTCTAGGGGAGTTTCTATACAGCAGCTTCAGGCAGTCCCCTAGGGGTTTAGAATGAAGGTATCCCTTCTGGTTCCCGTGGACACGCACACGCGCAGACACACATGCGCTCACATATGTGTGCACTCACATGCACTTACCCACGCGCCCCGTTAAGCAACCCTTTCTCTAGCCAAGCATCTGAAGCAGAGACTCAGCACCGGTGGCTCCCGGTTGGACCTGAACACGTGCGCAAGGAGCAGGACCACCCCGGGCAGCCACCAGCGTCTCAGGCCCGCGCAGTCTGAGAGGCACAGCTGGGCGACGCTCCTAGGAGGGAAGGAGGCTGCGCGGAGCCCCCCAGCCCCAGCTCCGCGTGGTTACACCTGCTCACGGGGCACAGCAGGGCTCTCCCTCCCGGGCTTGCGGTGCGACGGGCGGTAGCAACCCCTCCAGGCTCCCCTCGCCCACACCTGCCACCGCCTTCGCCTCGTAGCCCCACAGACCCACCCGGACTTCTCCTCCCAGGCACGGCCTCGCTGGACTGATTGCTCCCTCCTCTATTTCTGGGGCCCAGCCTGGAGGGAGAAGAGAGGAAGGTGTTCGCCTGCGCCAGCCGTGCTGTTTGGGTGAGGCACAGGTGGAAAACAATTACAGGGCTCTTTGGAAACAGCCTCGGCCCTGGAACTGTGGCAGAAACTTGGACTCGGTGGCCTGAAACCAGGCTGAGGAGCACGGTCAGGCGGTGCGGACCTGTCCCTCAGGGCTGATTGATTAGACACTCCTTCCTTCCGAAACTGCTGCTTGTTTGTTTCCAAACCTAGCAACCGTGTACCACACTTCTCACAATGCTTTCGCTAACGCGAGGCTGCGCGCACTACAGCACGCGCTTCCCCCTCCCGCTCAACTTCCCCCACGCTCAGTCTCGGGCAACTCCCTACCAGGCCACCTTTGTTTCCCCGGGCCAGTCAGCACCTTTGAGAGGTTCTCCTGTGGCCATGCCCATCTGCCTGTCCTCTTCAGGAGAAAGAGAGAGTGGCAGGGCAGGAGGAGGGTCCCCACCCCCATGGGACAGCTGGCTGAGCTCTGCAGAGCCCCTGTGGCTGGGAGGGTGTTTGTTAGGACCCCACAAGGTGGGGTACAGGCAGGCTTTCCCGGCAGGTGCACCTGCCTCAGTCCCATCCTGCATCCCCTGTGGATCAATGTCAACAGCAACAGACTCCTAGGGTCTTGTTCTCTCTCCTTGGCCAGTGCAAGAGAACTCTGCATTTATCCTCTGCCCACAACCTCGTTGAAGAAGTGGAGAAGCAAAGCAACTCTAAGGCTGTCTGGAAGAGAGCTGGAGTCTGTCTCCTGGGAGAGCTGGAGGGTATGTCTTCTCTGTGGAGTGCGATGGGAGAATCGCCCTATTCCTTGTCTGTGAGCACTTGCCCCTGGGAGCCTGTGCATCTTGTCCCTTTTAATTCTCACTGGAACTGCTAGACACATATCACTATCCCATTTTACAGGTGGGGAGACTGAGTTTCAGACAGCTGTTCCTGCACAGCTGTAAATGCGGGAAGCAGAATAGGATGGGTTACATTACCCTCAACTAGTTTTATGGCCAATTGGAATTCATTTTGCTGGTTCTTGCAAAGCAGTGGATAAGGCTGGAAATTAGGACGCCCTCCTCCTACTCCAGCCATACCAGTTTAGCTTCTGCCCTATAAACAGCCCTTGTTCTTTTCTGTCTCCTAGATTCTCTCACGTAGCTTCCCCAACTTGGAATGCCTCTCCCTCCCACCATTTCAACTCCTACACACCTGAAAGACCCAGCTAACAAACCTCTTCACACAGGAACCTTTCCCTGCCCACTCTAGCTTTTGGCCCTTTCTCTCTCTCTCCTCTAACAACGACATTCTGTGCCATAAAATCCAACCCTTCCTGACGGTACTGTCTCTTATGATTTGCTCATTGTTTCCATTTCATTAATCTCATTCCATCAGCCAGACTGATCTCTGTAAGGCCAGGGACCAAGCATGGACACTTCCCCTAGATACCTCACTCTTTCCAGCCGGGCGCTGCCATAAAGTTGCACTCAGTGACTCTTGTTTGGCTAATTAATCAGACACATTCTAAACATGAGCCAAGGAGTCTTTGCTACAAGACAATGAGGGGTGGTACTATTGGGCTTTCAGCCATTAATCTGCTAGCAGCAACTTCCCCTCACTGGGTGGCCAGCCAGCCTGGTTCCTCCAGACTGTCAAGAAGGATTGCACCTGAGTTAGCTGAGAAAGGGAGACACAGCTTAATAGTATGCTCTGTTCACACTAAGGCACCAAGGACTGCTTAGACCAGGCAATGCTACTTTGACCAGAAGTGCGGGGAGGTGTAACCACACGGGGCTGGGGCTCCGGGGGCTCCACGCAGCCTCCTTCCCTCCCAGGTATGTGATGATTGAGGATAAGTGAAATGCAAATAGTTATGTGCATAACAAACAATCTAGTCTAAAGTTGAAAACCACAAGGCAAATGATTGCTTTTCGGAGTATTTCTGTGCTTTCTACTGAAAGTTCGAGGCTGTTCGATGACATAATCTAAGGCCGATTTCTTTTTCCTGTTACCTTCTCAGCATACAGGAGGGGTCATTTCTTACCTCTGCAGCTTACAACATGTTTTTGCATCAGTCATCCCATTTATTTCTTGCAAGACTTTGAAAGGGAATAACAGTAACAATAACAATGTTAATAAAAATGTTGATATTTATTAAATACATGTTCTAGGCACCAAGGGCACTAAGGGCTTTATGATATTAATTGGTTTGTTCCTTACCATTTTACGGATGCAGAAATTGAAGCACGGAGAATAATGATTTCAGACCATACAGCCTTCCAAGTGGCAAAGCCTGGACTTGAATCAGGTGTCCTGACCTACAACCTGGCAGAGGCAGGGACAACCACCATGGCACCTTGCCTGTGGCTGCATCCAGTGCCGACTTACCTCAGCACTCCCAGGAAGCCCCTTTCTCACCCTGGCCCCAGGTTTGTTCTTGGGGAAGATTCAGTGACTAGGTTGGTATCCTGGACTCAAGGGAGGGAGATAGGAGAACTGGGCTTAGCTTGGTCATTCCCTGAACCTCTCCAAGGCCAATTTTGTTATCTGCAACTTAGGAATGATGGTCCTAAAATATCTGATAGGCCTGTTGGGAGCATCTAATGAGATAGCGTAAATATAAATCACTTGTAATAAAATTCCCCTCCTCTTCCCTTTCTCTGTTGTTCCAGGGAGCATTGAATGTATAGAGGCAGGAGTTATTGTTGAATTGACATTTATCTGGTGGGCCACACTCCTGAATATAATGAGGCAGGGCCCACTGAAAGGAGCTCTGACTCCTGCTATCCCCTGGGAAGAAGGCCTGTATTCAATTTGGTAAGAACTCAGAAAGTAGGTCATGGGTGGGAGAGAGACATCTAGCTCCTTGGCCTCTTTCTTTCCAGCCCAGACCTTGTGCACTCTAGACAGGCTGGAGGATAGCCTTTGCAGACAAGTGGGGTGGGCAGAGAGCCTGTGTGAGCCATAGGATGCAGCAGTAACCTTAAGAGTTACTTAGATGTTATTCCCCACATGAGTTACCTCTTGTTGAAAAGCTTCAGCCTGATCTCAGCCGTGCCACCAGGAGGACAACAGGATATCGAAGTCTGAGCTTTTTAGGTAAGTAAGAACAGCAGTGCATGATGGTCAGCAGGGTGTGGTGCCAGTGGCATGTGTTGGTGGGAATGTCCCCAAGGCAGAGGGGGACCAAGAACAGACATAGGAGACACGGCCACCCAAGTGAAGATCCTCCCTCCCTGC
The DNA here is from genome assembly GCF_009761245.1 of Sapajus apella. NCBI lineage: Eukaryota > Metazoa > Chordata > Mammalia > Primates > Cebidae > Sapajus > Sapajus apella. Next base: position 5,673,953 of record NW_022436956.1, read on the forward strand.
CAGCACTCCTTTGGTCAACAAACTGCATTCCAGGTCTTACTGAAGGGGCTCGTGAGTGCTGAGAGTTCCACAAGGGGAAGATGCCTGGGCACTGAGTAAGGAAACTGACATGGAACATCTGCCTTCCACTAGGCAGTGCTGCTGGGAACACCGTGGGCATTTTCTCACTTCATTTTCACAATGAGCTAAAAGGTAGGTGCTGTGACTTTCTCCCATGTTTGGGGAAACTTGGCCTTGGAGAGGTCAGCTGGTGCATTCCAGGGGCCCAGAAAGTGGGTGACCAGGCTGGGATCCAAAGCCAGGTCTGCAGAACGCACCTGGTGGTGCCATCTCTACACACCCTGCAGTGTGCCCGGGGTGGCTTGGCCTGCTGTGGCTCTTTGTTTTTTTTTGAGAGAAGGGAGGCAATGTTTATTTCACTGGCTGGGATGGGGAGATCATTATCATCCTCAAAAAGTATGTGTGAAATCCTTAATTGTTCATGGCACAGCACTGAATTATTTTGTATACAAAAATAATTAAGTACACAGATAGGGTCTCTGCCTTCTGGGAACACAACATCCCCAGCACGTGAAGTTGACTCCAGTGCCATGCCTATAAAGCCAAGGCCGTGGTGCCATTCTCAGGAAGCCTTCTGAGGACCTGTGTGACTTTGGGCAGTTCCTCACTTTCTCCAAGCTTTCTTCAGGCTTGCCACATGGTGAGATAATATATGGAAAGCACTTAGCAAGTGCCCGACATGCTGTGCATTCTCAATCATTAGCAACTATTACTATAGCCATCAGGTAGGTGGCTTATACCCAAAATGGATTTAGCGATGAGGGAAAGGTTTATGGTTAAACACTTTTTTGAGGGTGGGGGGAATACAGTCTCATTCTGTTGCCTAGGCCGGAATACAGTGGAGAGAACATGGCTCACCTGTTGCTTCAACCTCCTGGGCTCAAGCAATCCTCCCACCTCAGCCTCCTGAGTAGCTGGGAATACAGGTGCATGCCACAATGCCTGAGTCATTTTTTAAATTTTCTATAGAGTCAGGGGTCTCACCATGTTGCCCAGGCTGGTTTTGAACTCCTGGGCTCAAGTGATCCTCCTGCCTTGGCTTCCCAAAGTTTTGATATTACAGGTGTGAGCGAGCATGCCTGGCCAGAAAGAAGACTTTTGATTGCACAGTGGAGGCACCCCTTCACTACTCCACTGCTTTGTGGCTGTGGAAAGGCTACAAGGCTCTTGTTTTCCTTACAGGAAAACATTCTCATTCTCCTGAGATGAGGAGGGCTCAACCTTTATGGAGCAATCCTTCAAGTGTCTGTCTCTTAGTCATTGGTCTTTTGTTCTTTATTCTGGAGACATGTGCGGCTTTCCTGAGCAAAAGGCTTGAAGGAATTGTGACATGCAGCAGGCTGGAGCCGTTAGTGACCTGCATACCATAAGGACTCAATAAGTGCTGACTGGGATACTGGGGTGGGGAGTGTTCAGTTTCCCCAGACCTACAAAGGAGACTACTGTCCTTTCAGTATTTGCCCGAGGAACGAAAGGACAGAGCTGTGAACCCCATCAGATAAGACATCTGGGGCTGCCCGGGCTACAGGTGCAGATGGAGGGCTCCCAGGGGAGCTTTCACCCTGTGAGGGTCCCGCAGTGTACACCCTTTGCCACGCACAGCTGGACAGGGAGTGACCAGGGAGCCTCAGTGACACAAGGGCACATGCTTTGGAAAATCTCTTTTGTTTCTTCTTGGCAGAAGTAGGGTAAGAAACAAGCTTTGTGCTTAATGGCCTGTTTGGCGGGGTGGGGGTGCAGAATTCACAGCAGTAGAGAGAAAAAGATTAAACTAATAATAAAACCAAACCCAAACATCGTCGCCCTCCCGCCCCCCTGCCCCAGCCCGCACCTGACACGGTGAGCTGTCTTCCAGCCAGTTTCCCTCCCAGGCAAATAATATTTATTCCATGAAGCCCTGACACACCGGTCTTCAACAAGACAATGCTTGATTGTTTCTCCCTTCCCCCTGCAGCAAACCACGGGCTGCCGCAGAAGACGTGAAAAGGGAAAGGAGCGAGGCTGCTGCTCTTCTGGTGGGACCAGCTCCGGGTGCTGTCAAAACAAGCCTGAGATAAGGGCGGGCGAGGGGCTGCAGGCTCGGAGATTAGCGCTGCTACTGCCCAACCTGCTCAGAAAGTTTCATTCTTTCAGCAAAGTTCCTGGCAGCTGTGACCACTTAAACAGCTTTTGCTTCCATTAAACGGGAGAGTCATTAAGTCATGGAGCTTAAAGCGGCTCTAAAGGGCCCAGTAGTCATTCCTCGGTGAAAAGTGCCAATTCATTGCTTGGTAGATTAGGAAAAACAACAAAACAAAACAAAAAAACACCTGGAGGTTCACAGTCAGAGGTGAGTTTCTGTCGCATTGGGGATTGACGGTTGACCTCCGTGTGACCCTGTGCTGAAAAAACGGTCCTGTGTGAGTCAAAGAGGCCTGCACTGGTGATGCAGTGAGGAGACCAGTTTCTCCTTGAAACTAGGGATGCTGTCCTTTTCTTCTTTGAGCAGTGGCTGTAGACGATTCACAGAAGGCAGGGGAACAATAACCCCGGGGCCTCACCTACATTGTCCACCTTCATGTAGGAGCCCACCCCTCACTCAGCATTGGTCCACGCTGGCTAACTTAGCCAGTCGGTGGGAACATCATGACTGCTCACAAGGACAAAGTGGGCCAGGGGCAGTGGCTCACACCTGTAATTTTAGCACTTTGGGAGGCTGAGGTGGGCAAGTTGCCTGAGCTAAGGAGTTCAAGACCAGCCAGCCTGGGCACATGGTGAAACTCTGTCTCTACTAAAATACAAAAAGTTAGCTGGGCATGGTGGTGCATGCCTGTAGTCCCAGCTACTAGGGAGGCTGAGGCAGGAGAATTGCTTGAACCTGGAAGTGGAGGTTGCAGTCAGCCTGCGTGACAGTGAGACTCTGTCTGCAAAACAAACAGACAAACAAACAAAATACCCAAAGAACAAGAGCAGAGTGAAAACTTATTTCTGGGAAGTACTCACTGGCTTTCCAAAAGCTTTCATTTATTCTAGCTCATAATTAGATGGGGTAAGCAGGGAAGGTCTTACTATCCCCATTTTATAGTTGAAGAAACTGAGGTTCGGGAAAGTTAAGTGACACCTAAGCAAGCATCTCAAACCCCAGGACTTTTGACTCCTAGGCTGCTGCTCTTACTATATGAACACTAAGAGCTTTATCCTAGGTGACTGTGGAACTCCAGAACTCAACTTCCAGCCTGGTCTCTGTCCATCTTGCCAGCATCCCCTTTTTATTTGTCAGGACTGAGCCAGACTGTCCCCTTCATTAAAGGCCTGGCATTGGAAGCCAATCCGCAGAAAGACGAAAACGACCCAAGAGTTTGTCTTTCTGCCCCTTTCACTGAGGTCAGAAAGCACTAGGAAAAGAATGAAAAGGTTTGGGGCAGATGTCTTTCCCTTCGAGAGTGTCCGTGTCCCTTCCTTAAGTTGTCTCATCCGCTGTTTCACTCTGTCCTGGGGCTGACTGTGAGGAGTTGATTGCATCTGCACAGAACCATGAACATGGATTGTGGGAACTGGGATGGGACATTTGCCAAATGGAACTTCAGGAATACTTGGCTCCCTACAACTCCAGTGTGGCGGACGTGCAGCCTCACGGCTACCTGGTGGATGACCAGCATTCCGGAAATACCACTTCATACAAGAGTTCTGATGGGCTCTGTGATCCAGGACTAAAGAGGCTCAATCCTGGCTGGAAAACCTGGGGTAACTGGCAGTCTGGCTTATCCTCTGTGGGATTACTCAGCCTGTAAAAGTTCTATTTATTTATTAAGGGAGGGGCAGATCCATATCCCATCTGTTGACACCTGGACGGCAGAGGAGCAAGCGATGCACCGCCTCGCCCATCAGCACCCCTGCGGTGGCACTCCCTGCCAAGCTGCTGTGGTGGCTGGGAAGAACACCTGGTGGGTAAGTGAGTGATGGGAGAGCCTCCCGCTGGCAGCTGCTGCCTCTGCCGAGAGCCATGATCATCACTCAGTGGAATGGAAGGCCCAGGCATGCAGCCTGAGAACACAGCTCCAAACATGTTTCCCTCACACACATGCCCCAGAGTGGGCCGGACCTGGTCAGTGAAAGCAGGCTCACCAGCTCCCAGAAGCTGCCATTCCAAGAGTGTCTCAGAGGCTTCCCAGCACTTCTTTTCATGGCTGTGTTAGTTTTGGCTCCAAGACCAAATGAGTAGAAGAGTCAAGAAGTTTTAAGTCTTCAATTACAGTGCTGAGCAGTGCACACCCGCCCTTTGACTGTGATGTCTCTCTGTAGTTTCAGTTCAGAGGTCAGAAGAGCAGAGAAGAGGAGCTACATAAAGTTTTAGAGGGGGCAATTGACTTGGTTTCAACATGATGTCAGAAAACAGAGAATTATTGTGAAAACTACTGGCATTTGCAAAGTGCACAGGATCAGTGCTGAAGGTGCAAACCTTCCAATGCCCATGCCATCATAAACCAACTGTGCGACATTGGGCAACTGAAGTGGACCTTCTGGATCTCCATTTTCTCACCAACAAACAAAAGAAATTGGATTGATGCTCTTCCAGGGGCCCTTCCAGTTCAACCTTCTATGATTATACAAGTACTAATCTCAGCACTGATGTCCTTTATTTACAAGGAAAATACCATTGACACACCTCAGGTAGGACATGTGCTTTGAGTTATTCTTTCTGCTGTGCTAAGAGGTTCTCTGTGCTCCACTCCCACACCTGCCCATCCCCTTTGCCTGCCAGTTTCCATGAAAGAAGGCTTGCCCCGTGGCCTCTGCTCTCCTCTGGAGTCCCTCAGAGGATGCCATCCAATGGCCACATCAGGGCTGGCAGGTCTAGGTCTCAATTCTGACCTCAGGAACTGACTTGGGTGGTTGCAGGCAGGACTTAGCTTCTCTGGGCCTCATCTACCGAGTGGGATAAATCGTCCATCCTGGGAAGACACTCTGGGACGCTTCGGCAAGAGAAGCAAGAGGCGCGTGAAGCAGCCCTGTTGTGGAGGCTGAGGATCTCAATCCCAGAGTCTTTGCGAGCCTTTACTAATGGGCTGCACACCCAACAGAACGTTGTTGATTTCCCAGTTTGCATGGAACTAAGGCCTGCTGGCAGATGCTGGGTGACTTACTCACATGCATTGTGAACTTGGATCAAGACTCCCTCTTTTTGGATTACTTCTGAGCCTGGTTTTAAAGCATCTTGCTGGGACAGTGAATGGTTTTGCAATGCATTCCAGCAAGTCCTTTACAAGCTCACTCAACAGGCCTTGGGGAACGAGGCTTACTTCAACTAGCTCAGCTTGGATGCCACGCTAGAGGTTGCTGAGTCACACAGGCAGAGCCCGTTACCTGCCAAACATGGCTTTTCTGGATCCACCTTTCCGGTGTGATGAACCCACAGGATTCTGAGAGCTTGTCCCTTCTCTTCTCTCTTTGTGCCCTCCCTTCCCATGGCCCTCACCTGTAGTTGTTGCTCCTCAGGTAAGAGCACCTGAGCTGAGAAGGGGAGGGTAATGATTCTCAGGCTCCAAGAGTTTCTTCCTAAAGCAAGCCAGAAAATGGCCTAATCACCCTAGAGATGAAGGGACCCCACTTTGCAAGAGAACCCTGAATGGACATGGGAATTAATGGAGAGCATCCTTCAGAACCGTTCAGAACTACTTGGATGTTACTGAATCTGCCAAGTCATCTCATGCCTTTGTGGCTTTGAGCTTCTATTTCTTCTTGCTGGAATTCTCTTCCATCCTCACCTGCCTGATTAGTTCTTACCTATTCTTTATGATTCACCTCCTCTAGGAAGAGAACCATTTATTCAGTATTTATGAAGCACTAGGCACTATTCCAGAAGATGGAATACAATAGTGAATGAAATAGCCCCAAATTCCAGCCTTCCATCCAAGGACAGTGTGATTGACCGTCAAGTGTGGCTGAAAAATCAAGGATTGGAGAACCGACCACAGCATCTGGCAACACAGAGCTCACTGGTGGCCTTATCAAAAGCAGTTTGAGAGGTTCTAGAGAGGACCAGAGAAGAGAAATGAGAGATAGTTCATATCAACAACTCTTTTTTTTTTTTGAGACGGAGTTTCACTCTTGTTACCCAGGCTGGAGTGCAATGGTGCGATCTCGGCTCACCGCAACCTCTGCCTCCTGGGTTCAGGCAATTCTCCTGCCTCAACCTCCTGAGTAGCTGGGATTACAGGCACGCGCCACCATGCCCAGCTAATGTTTTGTATTTTTAGTAGAGACGGGGTTTCACCATGTTGACCAGGATGGTCTCGATTTCTTGACCTCATGATCTACCCGCCTTGGCCTCCCAAAGTGCTGGGATTACAGGCGTGAGCCACCGCGCCCGGCTCAACAACCCTTTTGAGGAATTTTGCTGGAAAGGTGATGAGAGAGAGAGAGAGAGAGAGAAATGTGCAAGTCAGTTGTTTAAAAATTGACTTGACTTGTTAATTGGTTACTTAAGAAACTATGGAGACCATTGGTACATATTTTGAGAGCTTACCCCATGGCTAGAAGAGGAGATTGAGAAAAGTTTGTTTTCATTTTCTCTACTTTTCCATGAGTCCCCATCCTAGTTCTGCCTTCTGACCTTACTCAATGGTGACAGATGTGGCCATTTTTACTTCAATATCTTCTGTAGACTTCTAGACTCTCTGGAATTTAGCAGATCAAGACTCCTAGCCATATCATATGAGATGCCTATCTATAGTGCCATGTCAGCTCTTTTCTAGAAGTCTGGCATTTGGATACATAAGTCAATGAGAATGCCTGATTTGTGTGTTATAATGTAATCCTGTAATTTGATGGTGAAGTGACATCACTTCTATGGTAGGCACAATAGGTTCACAATTGTTTACAATACGCAACCAATAAGAATGTTGCATCAAGGAACTATTTAAATAGTCTTTAAGTCTCTGGAGACTAGTGCCAGCTTCTCGATCTTTCTATGAATATTCAAACAATGGCTAATGTTTTTCTAAGTATAATAGAGGCTGCATCTTTTAAAAGACATGACTTTCATTCTTGGGGAAGGTGAGGTATCTATGCCTCGCACTATATATAAATCAGTGAGAACCCATCCAAACGTATTACAAACTTTAGTTGAATTCTAATAGGACACAATAGTAACCAGTAACATCAACCCTCTAAATAATAATATTCAGATGGAAATGGTTGACTGTGTTGAAGTTGACTGGGGATGGCTTTTCCCTCATAGCAGGCACATGGTGTCCTTTTAGAAGCTCTGCATTATCACAGATAAGTAGACATCACCCTCCCCTTTATATCCTGACAATATAGTAAAAACCATAGCGAGGTTTGAGGTCAGTCAGGTCTATGTTAAAATTCTTACTTGGCTGTTTAACTGTGAGACAACGAGAAAGTTACTTAACCTCTGTGAACTTTGTTTTTGTTATCTGTAAGATGAGAATGCTAACACCTACCTCACGGTGTTATTGTGACGTTTAGCTTAAATGTGAGTGACAATCATCCGGCATAGAATAATTAGTATTATTGACAATACTGCTAGGGAATGCAGGGGGGTTGGTGCTGGTGTGATGGGCGTAGCAACATTCCTAGGGGTGGAGATGAGAGTGGCTGACCTCCCCGCTCCTCCTCTAGCTGGAAGTTTTATCCGCAGATGGAGACAGGCTTGTCAGTGACCCACGTCATCCATCCACTTTGGCTTTCACACATTCATTTAATAATTTATTGAGAGCCTTGGAAGTTCCAAGTAACAAAAATCCCTGGTTTGACGGAGCTTATGTTCTAGTGAGTTTTGGGAAGAATCTGGGTCATCCCAGATTTAACATAGCTCTTTCATGTCCCTCAGTCCCTCATCTTTATGACTTCAAGTTCAATCACCAGCCTATCCTACTCTGGGTGAGAATAAACTGAGGCAGTTTAGGCTTTCCACAGACGTAGATACACACCAGCCACTAGTGACTTTCTCTTATTGTCAGGGACTAGCCAACTTATAAAGATTTTTTCCCCTATTAAGTGATTTTATTTTTTTCTCAGAGTGCAAGGAATATTTCCCTGATTAAGTAAGAATTCAGGCCCTTCTTCCTTGTAATTGGCTTTTGGGGCAGACTGAGAATCACTGTACCACTTAGGGATGAAGTTGGCACAAAACTCTATGCCTTATTTTGCCTTTTTGCATTGGAGGGATGGGGGCAGAGAAAAGAGGAAGGAATCCTAGGTGGTCAGAAAAGAGGAAAAACCTTGAAGCCCCTTGTCAGATGGTGGGAAGGAGGTCAGGAGACAACGGCAGAGAGGTGTGCCCTTAGAACCTGGGCTCCAGTGGGAGTTCTTGCTCTCCTGGAAAAAGATCATGCAGTTATTTAATAAAAATAAACTGTATAGTTGCAGGTATTCATAGCCAGGTGTTTTTCTTTTTGGGTCTCAAGCATGAATACTTGTGTCCTGGCTGTCAGTGTGAGTGTAGTGCAAACAGCAGTCTTGTCAAACGTGGACAGTGATGAGATGGGGCAAACTGGTTTAACACCAATGTGAACCCTTCACCTAAAACTCAACTCAACCCCAGGGATTTCTGAGCTGTCCAAGAAAGTTTGATGACTTTCCTTGCTTAATCAGGTCTGTTAAGCTCCCTTGAGGCTAAATAGGGAAGAAGGGGCCATGAATTTTATGTCTTTCTGTGGGAATGTATACGTTCCAAGAGCAACAACCCTCTTCCAAGCAAATGTATAATCAACAAAACAGAGTTCTCTGCTCTATAAAACCAGCACAAAATTACCCTCCTGAGTGCCTTCTTCCAAGAAAAACACTGACCTCTCCTTTATAGAAATTCTGAAATCTCCATGTGTTAAACTAAATCAAATTAGGTTTAACTGTTTCCCCAATCTCATGTCTTTGCTATCTCTCATTTATTTCCCATATGCAGTGATCACTGCTAGACACTCAGAGAAAGTCTGTCCCAATGCCCGTAAAATAACAGCTCCTGTTACTCTGACCTTATACCCACAGGAACCTCAGAGCAGGCAGGTGCGTCCTCAACTGAACACCAATAATTAAGGACTTAGGGAGCTCTTTATGTTTTACTAACCCTTAAGTCAACAATCTGTTACTCATTCATTGGCACATTTCTCTTGAGTGGTCATTGCTACTCTTCCCACAGGTAAATTTTTCTAGGAAAAAAAATGATTATATGTTGGATAACTTTAGCCAGGCAAAGACTAACTCAAGCCACTAACCCTACTTGATTGCAATGAAAACTGCTAATTTACTTTGACAGAACAAAAAAAATCATATAAAAATTAAGCTAATTACCACCCTCCTCCACAAAAAAAATGGGAATAGCTTTTCATCGTATGAGACATTATTGGGTAGTGATTAAGATCCTGGACTCTCAATTCAGACATACCTCAATTCAAAACCCCTGTTTTGAACCCATAACTATCCATATGACCTTGACCAAGTTGTCTGGCTTCTCTATGCCTGCTTGATTGTGCTTTGTTAGACTTGTATAAATAAGACAATGTATTGCAGTGTCCAGATGATAGACCATGCTCAATCATTTTAAAATGATTTTGATGGTTATAACTACAGCTAGCATTTATATGGGCAGCTAAGCCACAGATATTTATAGGCCAGTAGAGATTCATACCACCATACTCTAGTAACTTCTGCCATAGGAAAAGATAATAAAAATATTAGCTCTCATCACAAAAAAACACATATTCTGATTCCATTTATATGAAGTGTGCAGAGTAGGCAAATCTATAAAGACATAGATTGGTGGTTGCGGATAAGGGAGCATAGGAAAGGAAATGACTCCTGATGGGTCCAGGGCTTCTTTGTGGGGTGATGAAAATGTTCTAAAATTGATTGTGGTAATGGTTGCACAACTCGATATGAAAAACTACTGAATTATATACACTTTGGGTGAACTGTATGGGATGTGAATTATATAACAATAAAGTTGATATAAAATAGCTCCCATTTATCTCTCAATTAATCCTTATAATAGTCCATAGTTTATTATTTCCCCATAGTCAAGAAAATTTCATAAAATTAGCATGTGATGGAACTGGGATTTCTTATTTATTAACTCACTGGCTCTTTGGTTCACAGAATTGAATTAATCACAATCATTCATGGCACATTCTCCCCACTGATCCATTGGAAGCCATCTTTTCTTTTTCTTTATGTATATACACTAAATAATATAATAAACACGTAGAATCCACTTCCCAAACCAAGAACAGAAAATTCAATAACTTACAGCTCCCTGTGTGTTTTCTACTTTCCAACCCCTGTCTTCTCCTCAGAGATAAATATTTCTTGAATATTGTGCTAAGCATTTCTTTGCCTCTTTTAAAAGGTTTTTTAAACAGGAATGTGTGTACCTAAGCTGTATATTACTTGGTTTTGCTTAGTTTTGTTTTAATTTTGCTTAGTTTTCAAATTTTATAAAAAGTGTATTATGTTATATATGCAGTCTTCTGAGATTTAGTCCTTTTCATTCAACATGATGCTTCGATTCATCCATGTAAAAGAGTACAACTGTAGCTCTTTTGTCTTTATGCTATAGAATATTTCATTTTATGACTATACTATTATTTATTTATGCATTCTCCTTTCAATGGGTAGCTAGGTTGGTTTCACGTTTTTGTTATTTTGGCAAGTTCAACTATGGTTATTCTTTGTATATGTGTCTCTTAGCATACATGTACTAAATTTTCTATAGAGAAATAAGAAATACGTCAAATAGATTTGCTGGGTATGCCAGCATTCAGCTTTGACAGATAATGCCAAATTGTTTTCCGGTTTTCCCCCGGCAATGTGTTTGAGACCCTGTTGATATCCAACATTTGGTGTTCTCATACCTTTTGGGCTTGTTAATCACATGGGTGTAAACTGCCTCTTCACGATTATTGGTGAGGTGAGCATCTAATTATAGATTTACCAGTTATATGTGTTTCTTGTTCTATGAAATGCTTTTTTTGTGGCTTTTGCCCATTTTTCTATTGAGTTTTTTCTTATTTTAGAAGTGCTTTATATGTTTTTAAAACCAATCTTTTGTTAGCTATATGTGTTTCACATATTTTCCCCAGGTTTGCAGCTTGTATTTCTACTTTTGTGTAGAAATTCTTAGTTTTTATTTTTCATTTTACTTTAAGTTCCAGGACATACGTGCAGAACATGCAGGTTTGTTACAGAGGTATAGGTGTGCCATGGTGGTTTGCTATCAACCCATCATCTAGATTTTAAGCCCTGCAAACATTAGCTGTTTGTCCTGATGCTCTCCCTCCCCTTGCTTCCCACCATTCAACAGGCCCTGGTGTGTAACGTTCCCCTCCCTGTGAATATGGGTTCTTATTGTTCAACTCCCACTTATGAGTGAGAACATGTGGTGTTTGGTTTTCTGTTCTTGTGTTAGTTTGCTGAGGATGATGCTTCATCCATGTCTCTGCAAAGAATATGATCTCACTCCTTTTCATGGTAGTACAGTATTCCATGGTGTATATGTACTACATTTTCTTTATCCAGTCTATGCTTGATGGATATTTGGGTTGGTTCCATGTCTTTGCTATTGTAAATAGTGCTGGAATAAACATACGTGTGCATATGTCTTTATAGTAGAATGATTTATATTCCTTTGCGTATATACCCTGTAATGGGATTGCTGGGTCAAATGGTATTTCTGGTTCTAGATCTTTGAAGAATTACCGTACTGTCTTCCACAGTAGTTGAACTAATTTACATTCTTGCCAACAGTGTAAAAGCATTCCTATTTCTCCATAGCCTTACCAGTGTCTATGTTTTTTGACATTTTAATAATTGCCATTCTGACTGGTGTGAGATGGTACCTCATTGTGGTTTTGATTTGCAGTTCTCTAATGATCAGTGATGTTGATTGAGCTTTTTTTCATATGTTCTTTGGCTGCATAAATGTCTTCTTTTGAGAAGTGTCTGTTCATATCCTTTGCCCACTTTTTGATTTTTTTTTTCTTGTAAATTTCTCTAAGTTCCTTATAGATGCTGGATATTAGATCTTTGTTGGATGCCTGGTTTGCAAAATTTTTGTCACATTCTGTTGGTTGCCTGTTCACTCTGATGATAGTTCCTTTTGTTGTGCAGAAGCTTTTTATCTTAATTAGATCTCATTTGTCAATTTAACTTTTGTTGCAATTGGTTTTGGTGTTTTCATCATGAAATCTTTGCCCATGCCTATGTCCTAAATGTTATTGCCTAGGTTTTCTTATAGGGTTTTTATGGTTTTAGGTTTTACATTTAAGTCTTTAATCTATCTTGAGCTAATTTTTGTATAAGGTGTAAGGAAGGGGTCCAGTTTCAGTTTTCTGCATATGGCTAGCCAGTTTTCCCAGCACCATTTATTGAATAGTGATTCTTTCTCTATTGCTTGTTTTTGTCAGGTTGGTAGGTTAGATGGTTGTAGATGTGTGGCATTATTTCTAAGGTGTCTGTTCTGTTCCATTGGTCTATATGTCCATTTTGGTACCAGTACCACGCCTTGTAGTATACTTTGAAGTCAGGTAGTGTTATGCCTCCACCTTTGTTCAGCGTAATCTTGGCTGTGGGTTAGTCATAAATGGCTCTTATTATTTTGAAATATGTTCCATCAACACCTAGTTTATTGAGAGTTTTTAATATGAAGGAATGTTGAGTTTTATCAAAGGCCTTTTCTGCATCTATTGAGATAATCATGTGGTTTTTGTCATTGGTTCTGTTTTTGTGATAGGTTACATTTATTGATTTGTGCATGTCGAACCAGCCTTGCATCCCAGGGATGAAGCCAACTTGATTGTGGTGGATAAGCTTTTTAATGTGCTGCTGGATTTGGTTTGCCAGTATTTTATTGAGATTTTCACATCAATGTTAATCAGGCATATTGGCCTGAAGTTTTCTTTTTGTGTTGTGTCTCTGCCAGGTTTTGGTATCAGGATAATGATCGTCTCATAAAGTGAGTTAGGGAGGAATCTCTCCCTTTCAGTTGTTTGGAATAATTTCGGAAGGAATGGTACCAGCTCCTTTTTCTACCTCTGGTAGAATTTGGCTGTGAATCCATCTGGTCCTGGGCATTTTTTGGTTGGTAGGCTATTAATTGCTGCCTCAATTTCAGTACTTAATATTGACCTATTCAGGGATTCAACTTCTTCCTGGTTTAACCTTGGGAGGGTGTGTGTTCCAGGAATTTATCCATTTCTTCTAAATTTTCTAGTTTATTTGCATACAGGTGTTTGCAGTATTCTCTGATAGTAGTTTCTATTTCTGTGGGATCAGTGGTGATATCCCTTTAATCCTTTTTTATTGTGTCTATTTGATTCTTCTCTCTTTTCTTTTTTATTGGTCTAGCTAGCAGTCTATCTATTTTGTTGATTGTTTTCAAAAAATCAGCTCCTGGATTCACTGATTTTTTTTTTTTTGAAGAGTTTTTTTGTGTCTCTGTCTCCTTCCTGTCTGCTCTGATTTTAGGTATTTCTTGTCTTCTTCTAGCTTGTGGATTTGTTTGCCCTTGCTTCTCTAGTTCTTTTAATTGTGCTGTTAGGGTGTCGATTTGAAATCTTTTCAGCTTTCTGATGTGGGCATTTAGTGCTATAAATTTCCCTCTAAACACTGCTTTAGCTGTATCCTAGAGATTCTGGTATAATGTCTCTTTATTCACATTGGTTTCAAAGAACTTCTTGATTTCTGCTTTAATTTCATTATTTATCCAGGAGTCATTCAGAAGTAGGTTGTTTAATTTCCATGTAGTTGCGTGATTTTGAGTGAGTTTCTTAATCCTGAGCTCTAATTTGATTGCACTGTGGTCTGAGAGACTGTTTGTTATGATTTCAGTTATTTTGCATTTGCTGAGGAGTGTTTTACTTCCAATTACATGCTTGATTTTAGAATAAGTGCCATGTGGCACTGAGAAGAATGTATATTCTGTTAATTTGGGGTGGAGATTTCTGTGAATATCTGTTGAGTCCACTTGGTACAGAGCTGAGTTCAAGTCCTGAATATCTTTGTAATTTTCTGTCTCATTGATCTGTCTAATATTGACAGTGGGGTGTTAAAGTGTGTGAGTCTAAGTTTCTTTTTTCATAAAAAACTTGTTTTATGAATCTGGGTGCTTCTGTATTGGGTTCATATATATTTAGGATAGTTAGTTCTTCTTGTTGAATTGACCCCTTTACCATTATGTAGTGCCCTTTGTCTTTTCTTTTATCTTCATTGATTTAAAGTCTGTTTTGTCAGAGATTAGGATTGCAACTCCTGTTTTGTTTTGTTTGTTTTGTTTTGTTTTTGCTTTCCATTTGCTTGGTAAATTTTCCTCCCTCCCTTTATTTTGAGCCTGTGTGTCTTTGCACATGAGATGAGTCTCCTGACTACAGCACACTGATGGGTCTCGACTCTTTATCCAATTTGCCAGTCTGCGTCTTTTAATTGGGGCATTTAGTCCATTTACATTTAAGGTTAATATTGTTATGTGTGAATCTGATCCTGTCATCATGATGCTAGCTCATTATTTTGCACACTAGTTGATGCAGTTTCTTCATAGTGTCTTTGGTCTTTATAGTTTGGTGTGCTCTTGCAGTGGCTGGTATTGGTTTTTCCTTTCCATATTTAGTGCTTCCTTTAGGAGCTCATGCAAGACAGGCCTGGTGGTGATGAAATCCCTCAGCATTTGCTTGTCTGAGAAGGATTTTATTTCTCCTTCACTTCTAAAGCTTAGTTTGGCTAGATATGAAATTGTGCATTGAAAATTATTTTCTTTAAGAATGTTGAATATTAATCCCCACTCTCTTCTGGTTTACAGGGTTTTTGCTGAGAGATTTGCTGTTAGTCTCATGGGCTTCCTTTTGCAGGTGACCTGGCCTTTCTCTCTGGCTGCCATTAACCTTTTCTCCTTCATTTTAACTTTGGAGAATCTGATGATTATATGTCTTGGAGTTGATCTTCTAGTGGAGTATCTTAGCGGTGTTCTCTGTATTTCCGAATTCAAATGGCCTGTCTTGCTAGGTTGGGGAAGTTCTCCTAGATAATATTCTGAAATGTGTTTTCCAACTTGGTTCCATTCTGTCCATCTCTTTCAGGTACTCTAATCAATCATAAATTCAGTCTTCTTATGTAGTACCATATTTTTCTGAGGTTTTGTTTGCTCCTTTTCATTCTTTTTTTCTTGTTGGCCTGCCTTATTTCAGCAAGATGGTCTTCAAACTCTGATATTCTTTCTTCTGCTTGATTGATTTAGCTATTGATACTTTTCTATGCTTCAGGACATTCTTGTGCTGTGTTTTTTAGCTCCACCAGGTCGTTTACGTTCCTCTCTAAACTGCTTATTCTTGTCAGTAGCTCCTCTATCCTTTTATCAAGGTTCTTAGCTTCTTTGCATTGGGTTAGAACATGCTCCTTTAGCTCAGCAGAGTTTGTTATTACCCACCTTCTGAAGCCTACTCCTGTCAATTTGTCCATTTCATTCTCCATCCAGTTTTGTGCCCTTGCTGGAGAGGTGTTGCAATTATTTGGAGAAGTGGCACTCTAGTCTTTTGGGATTTCAGTGTTTTCTTGTTGATTCTTTCTCATCTTCATGAGTTTGACTAGTTTCAGTCTTTGAGGCTGCTGATCCTTTGATGAGGTTTTTGTAGGGACTTTTTTTGTTGATGATGTTGTTGCTTTCGGTTTGTTTCTCTTTCAGTGGTCAGGTCCCTCTTCTGTAGGGCTGTTGCAGTTTGCTGTGGTTTCACTTCAGGCCCTATTCATCTGGTTTGCTCCCATACCTGGAGATGTCACTTGAGGAGGCTTGAGAACAGCAAAGATGGGTGCCTGCTTCTTCCCCTGGGACCTCTGACCTCAAGGGGCACTGACCTGATGCTAGTAGGAACACTCCTGTATAGGGTGTTGACAACCCCTATTGGAGGATCTCATGCAGGGGTGGAATGCGGAGCAGGACCCATTTAATGAAGCACTTTGACTGTGCCTTGGTGGAGGGGGGTGTTCTTTGTGGGGGCTGGGGGGAAACCCACTTGTCTGGGCTGCCTCAGAACTAGTGAGAGGGAACACTAAGTCTGCTGGTCCGCAGAAACTATGGCCAACCCTATCCCTAGGGGCTCAGGCCCAGGGAGATCACAGTTTTGTCCCTGAGCCCCTGGCTAGAGTTGTTGGAGTTCCTGCACAGAGGCCCCATCCAGTGAGGAGGGCTGGGTCAGGGTCAGGCCTGAAGAGGTACTCTTGGAGCAGTATGCCATAGCTGGTGTGTTGGGCTATGGGGAATACCTCTTGGGACCAAGCCATTCAGCCTCCCTGGCTCCAGCAGGGGAAAAGCCCAGCCTGGAGCTATAGAGATGGCTGCTGCCCTTCCCCCTGCCCTGCTAGCTTAGTGTGTTAGGCAGCTAGCAGTCCAGTCTTGGCTGCTGCACCTCCCTCAAGGAGCTCAGATGGCTTAGAGAGCAGGCAGCCGCTCCTCCCCACCGGGAACTTAGCAGGCTTAAGCAGATTCTAGCTGAGTGTCTGTTGAGAATCTGTGCGGCTCTGTGGTTAGGACCCTAGGCCCTGGAGGTGTGGATTCAAGTGGGATCTTCGGATCCATGGGTTGCACAGTTCCATGGAAAAAGCACAGTTTCTCAGGCTGGGTATCATGCTCACCCACTACCTCCCCTGGCTAGTGGCTGGGGGCTCCCCAGCCCCATGTGCTTCTCAGGTGGCCTGCTGCACCGCGCCACTCTTACTTCCTCTCTGTGGGTCACACCAGCTGCCTAGTCAGTCCTAATGACAGAATCTGGATACCTTGGTTGCCAGTGCTGGATTCGTATGCTGTTTTGGTTCTTTTTGATGGCAGCCTCCAATCACCACTGCTTCTAGTTGGGCTTCTTGGCTTTGCTCCAAAAATCCATTCAATTCTTAGTTTTAATACAATCAAATTTATGTATCTTTTATTTTATGAGTAGTAATTTTTTGTCTCAATTACGAATTCTGTCCCTTTCCCAGGTCACAAAGATATTTGCTTATATGTATATCTTCTGAAAGTTTTAAATTTTGCTCTGAAATTCGAATTCTTAATCCATTTGGAAGTCATTTTTGATAGTATGAGATAGGGATCCATTTTCAATTATTTCCATGTATAATAAAAAATCAACTTTTCAGTGAAGGCAGGATTTAAGTCTGGATCTGTCCAACTTGAAAACCCCTGCTCTTAATCATTATGCTATTCCAGGGAAACAATGGGATGGACTGTTTAATAAACAAGTGCAAGGTACCAGGGTGCACAGAGGAATAAAGCATGGCTCCTACCTCCAGCTGTTGCTCCTTAGCAGAAACTGAGGGCTATGTTGGAGCTCTCTTCAGATGACTTCTTCCCCTTTGGCCTCAGGCATGGGCCTTTTTTTTTTTTGAGATGGACTCTCACTCTGTCTCCCAAGCTAGGGTGCAGTGGCATGATCTCAGCTCAATACAACCTCTGCCTTCCGGGTTCAAGTGCTTCTTGTGCCTCATCTTCCCAAGTATCTGAGATTACAGGTGTGTACCACCACACTCAGACAGTTTTTTGTATATTTTGTAGAGACGAGGTTTCACCACGTTGGCCAGGCTGGTTTTGAACTCTTGAGCTCAAGCGATCCACCTGCCTTGGCCTCCCAAAGTGCCGGGATTATAGGTGTGAGCCACCGTGCCTGGCCCCCTTCTAAGTTTTGTGATAACATATTTCAGCTTATCTTTTGGCATTGGCAGATCCGCTGAGGGGTTCCTATGGTAAACTCTGGAAACTACTTTATTTCTTGCCTCCTTCATTTCTTGAAGTTAATGTGACAGTTTGAAAAAGAACACAGAGCCAGACAGAGCAGGTCCTATGGCTCAGTTCTGCCATGTAGCAGTCTTGGGGAATTAAACATTTTCTGAACCTCAGTTTCTTCATCAATAAGATGGGAATGATAAGGCTTATCTTACAGGGTCGTTGGTGGATTACATAAAAGGTGGCATAGAGAAGGTAGTCAACAAATGTGTTATCCTCTTTTCTGTCCTAACACTGCTCCTCACCTGCAAGTTACCAAGTGACACCATTTTCTCCATTGTTTTCCATCGATTTATGCCTACCCTTCCACTTTTTGTCTCCAGCTAGCTTAGGCTTCCTTACCACAACCCCTTTCTTGGTCTTCCAGACTCTAGTAGCAGAATCTAGAATGGCTGGCAGTGTCAAATCAATGCACTGCAACAGTAACATACCCCTAAGCTTTATTTATGAGTGGTCTCAAGCCTATGGCTGAAGAATAGGGGTCAGAATGTGCACGTAACTCACATTTCTGTAAGTTGATCTCCCTTCTTAAGCTTTCCCCTCTCCTTTCTACCCAGAAGATTGCCAACAGGGCCATTGTACTCACATATTCGTCCAGTGCACAAGGCCCCACTGTGTGCCCTGGAATCCTGCCACGCCCTGTACAGCTGTAGCGCTCCAAGCTCATTTTTGCTCCTCCCTGCCTTACTGACTCTTCTCTCACCAGTTTGGTTTCCTGAAGATCACTCTACTCACTCTCCAATTGTGCCTGTCTTACAAACATTCATTGCTAATAGCAATGATAACATTTCATACTTACATGAGACACTTTGTATCTGTTATCTTGAAGAGGAAGACACTTGGCCGTTATCATCCCCAGCTTGTGGATTGGGCTCAAAGAGTGACTTGTCCAAGGTGGGCATTACAACATAGGCAAGTGGCAGAGCTGGTATTTTAACTCAGAACCAGGGCTTCTGGGGTCAAGGCCACAGCTCTTTCCATCCTTTGTTTTCAAGCATACACATACACCTTGACTAATTGAAACAAAAGAGAATATATTGGAAGGGGACTGGATACTGAGTAATTCATGGAATTGAAGAGAGATCATTGAAAAACCAAACCTTGGGAAGCTGAAGGACCAGGATGGCCCCAAACATCTAAGTAACAAGAGGTCACAGACCTTACCATTGGACACCATCACTGAACCTCTGGGACCTTACTGCAAATGAGAATCTTTAGTAGAAAAAGGGCTTAATTCACTCATTCGCACTTCTGCTGGGGTTTGGGGTAGAAGGATTTGATTGGCAGCCCACTATGACCTCTGTCTTGTGGAAGGGTGGCTCACCCAGAGAGCTGACAAAAATGGCAGATGTCTAACACTGCCTCCTAGGACATTATCTCATCTTGTCATCTCCCATCTGTGAGGTTTGAGAATCTTGTCACTTCAGCTGGCCTCGGAGCTCCTGCTGGGCAGCCTCCTACCCCAGTTCCTTCCAGGAATTCCATATACAGTGCTGGTACCTAACCAAGGCTTCATAAATGACCTTGGAAAGCTGAGTTAGGGAAAGAGCCCCTGTTGTCAGGATCTTAGATTTAAGACCAAGCCTTTTGGTTTTGTCTGAATTTGCTTTCTTAGTAAAAAACAAAAAGAAAAAC
Source organism: Sapajus apella (assembly GCF_009761245.1). Taxonomy (NCBI): domain Eukaryota; kingdom Metazoa; phylum Chordata; class Mammalia; order Primates; family Cebidae; genus Sapajus; species Sapajus apella. The sequence goes on from NW_022436956.1 coordinate 5,693,403, forward strand.
AAAAAGCCAGCCATCAAAACAGAGAGGAGAAAAAGGCCTTTCCCCACATGCATTCCCAAATCCTCAGAGCTGGCTTTGAGACGCTTGGGTGAGACAGGCACACTCCCACTCAGTCCCTAATTAACTGATTACCTCCACCTGGTCAAAATGTTTATTGCTTCTGCCTACCCCTCAGCAGGGAAGAGTCCCTAGTTCAGCAAAACAGCAAGTGTGAGAGGGAAAAACAACAGCCCCCACATAGCACATGCAGCACCATGTCTAACCCACACTATAGATGTGGCTCTATCTGCAGCCTTGTCATCAATCAGCAGGTGTTGAGGTGTAGGAGCTGTGCTGGGTCCCATCACTGCCGGGGGCCCTTTGCAGTGTCACTGCGTGCATTCTTCATCCAAGCTAAATAGAGTACTGGGTGGGGTGCTGTTTCTTGCACTATTTACAAGCTCCTGGGATTTTTCCTTATCCCAAAAGACTGTGAAGGGAACATGCAGACCTCAGCAATTTCTGTGGTGAAGTCATAGGAGGGCCACCTCAGCCTGGGAGAGTAAGCCCAAGGCCACTGAGCTTTAAAGGTAGGGATGGGGTTAGGGCAAAAAAGAGGCAGGAAGAGGAAATTTGGTTCTTCTAAATCTAACGTCATTTAAACATTTGTTTGGTAAAATTCCAATTATGCTTCTCGACAGAGCAGATCTTTACAATGTTCCAAATGTGAAAGTTGGAAAGACGCTACAAATGAAAACAATTTGATAACACCTAAAGCCAAAAATAAGCCAGAATTGATCACAATTACCTAACTAGCTCAGGCTAAGTAAAGTTCAAATGACCCATAAGCTAGAATCTAGATCAACCTTCCTCTCACTCACACAGAAAACTCTAGAATGTGACATTGGGAAAATGAGCTGTCATTTCAGAGGCACCACCTCCTGATTCTGTGGTCCTGGCATGTCAGCGCCTGACTGTGGTCATCTGTAAAATGGGGATCGTAAGGCCTGCCCCAGCTCCCCAGAAGGCTTCTCTAGAGATCCAAGAAGTGCTGATGTGAAGCAGAGCTGTTCAGAAGTGGGGCAATGCTGGACGTGCAATGCTGGACGTGCATGCTTATGGGGTGTTTGGCAGCTTCTCAGCACTCACTGGCGGTGCCTGCCCCACTTCTCTTCATGGTCTATCTTTGCTCCTCTTTCAAATGTCCTGCTCTTCACCTCTCACTACATACTTCTTCGAAGTTCCTTTTCCCTGGTGCTAGGCCTTGGTTAACATTTCCCAAAGGTATTTTCATGGATCCCTAGTCCCCAAAATGGCCCACGACTAAAGGAGGTTCTAAGAACAAATTGGTTTGAGAAACAACAAGCATCATGGCTGCCTTTTGGAAGGCATAGCTCTCGTTAGGCTCTGAGAAGTCTTGCAGGAAGGAAGCTTGTTTACCTGTGCTCCTTAATTAGTTAGTACTTTCATAATTAATTTGACCACAGAAATTAATTATTTTTTCAAATATTGCCTGTTAATACCTCCCCCAAAATACAGCTTAGGAAATGTCCTAGATGATGATGATGATGATGATATGATGATGATGTCCACTGATCAAACGCTTACTACATCAGAAATAAACCCTTAGTAATATTTAACTCTCAGGCAACCCAATGAGATGGATAGCATTACCCATAGCTAGAAAGTGAGACTGATTAATACCCAGGTCTGGCTATTTCTTTTTTACAAATAAGGAAAATGAGATTCAAGGAAGGTAAGTATTTTGCCCAGTCTTACAGCTAGTGAGTGAGTGGTGGAGTTGGGCCATGAACTCAAATCTGGTACCCAGGTCTGTCTAACCTTAAAAGTCCCACTCCTGATCACTGCACACATGAACCTGTGGCTTGTAGGCTGATTCCACACAGGGCTTCACACAGGAGGGGCTGCTCAGGCACGGCCTCCCCTCTGGAGTCTATATGATGGAGGGTGGAATTGTATCGATGGGCAGCCAACCCAGTGTATGACCCTCAACCACTGATGAAATGGGACAGTCACACCCTCTGAAATCCATGGCAATGGGACTGCCATACCCTGTTGCTGGTTAAAATAGGAAAGCCAGGTTCAAGAGCTGGAGTGGTTTTGACTGGTGTAGCACAGCGGGGCAGCAGCCATGGAACCTGAAGTGCTCCAGAATCTGTCCTTTCAACAAATCTACCCCTCCCTCCCAGCCCGGAGCTTTGCTCCTGCATCCACAGTGCTCAGTGCTGCTTAGGTTGCCTGGCTGCTTTTCACTAATTGAAATCTGTTGTGGTGCCTGTTGCTATAAACACTTGGCCAATTTGTATAAGTATGTGACATTATAAAAGTTCCTGCAAGATTTTATCCACATGGCTGGCACAGGGCCCAAATGAAAAGCCAGGTAGAAAGACAATGGGTGTGTTATTAAAAAAATAATAATCTTGTTTTTGTTCCTTGTGCAGGTGAACAGGGCAAGAAATGGAAAGCGTATCCAATCCAGCAGCAGTGAGTGTAGCCTGCTTTGTTTTGTTTTGAAATTATTTCAGAGTTATTTTTCTTGTACCTCCCAAGCTGCCTGTCACATTTGAAAAGCCGGAGTGAGGCTGTTAAGATTATACAAATGGGTTTGTGTTTTGCAGCAGAAGGTTCTGAGTGCTGGAGACTCACAGAGCAGGAGGAAGTCTGGAGATCGTCACGTCCAACGGTATCATTTTACAGATGTGGAGAACTGAGGGCCTGAAACTTGCACGAGACAGTCCAGGACTCCTGACTTCTATGGCAGGGCTCCCTCACGCTTTCCAAAAACACTCCAGAAACAACCAAAATATTACCCTCATTTTCAACGGAGTAAAAGATGCGCTTCGATGTAACAAGACAAAATCGAAGCCTTCCCGAGCTTTGAGGTTTGGTGAGCCCACGGCCTCCTGAAACCCTTTAACTTCCCCAGCTCTCGGTCATAGCCAGCTGCTTAGGACCGCCAGCCCTGAGCCAGGAGCTGGTGTGTTCTTTCACATACAATCTCTTTCAACCTTCTGAGCTCCTCTAGGAGGTGAGTCCTTTTCAGCTGTGGCAATTAGGGCTGAGAGAAGTTAAATAATGCCCCTCAGTTACATAACTAGAAAGCAGGGCTGTATTGAAACCCATGACTGACTAACTGTGAGCACTGGTTTCATCACTTCGTAGGGCTGTTGGAATGATTGAGCAGAACAGCACCCATGAACCGCTGGTATAGTGCCTTGCACACACTGGATACTTTAAAAATGTCAGGTCCCAAGTCATCCATCACCTGCATTAACTCCAACAGAAATAACCTACAATATGCAGCCTGATTAACTCATGGTTCACCTAAAATGACCTTTTCTCCAGAGTGACTTGAAAACATGGTTAATTCAATTCAGTAGCCCCCAAACACTAATTTCACAGATGTGTTCAAGCTTGCTAACACTTGAGGAGTTGGCTGGTAGTTTGCAACCAGGCAGACCCCCATTCAAGAGGCCAAGAAGCTGTTAAATTTTCTAAACACTTAAAATTGACAAGGAGGAATGTTCATCCCGCCCCATCACTTAGCCAGGCATGAAATTTCTGCATCTCTCTCCGTCGCAGACAACCAAGTTTGAGCAATGTTCCTGTTACTGTTGTTCGGTCCCTACCAACTGTCTCCCTATGCATGTTTTTGGAGGCCCCCAATTGAACAATTAAGCAGCACCACAACTCACTGTGTTGGAGAGTTTTAGTAAAGAAGGTAGAAAGGAAACAATGAACTCAAGAAACCAAAGAGACAGAGGTCACTCCATGACAAGGGTTCACTTGTGTCTTTCCTCTGGTTCTCTGTGGGGCTTCGAACACCTCACTCCAAGTAGGGCAGCAGATCTGTTTTCCTTTCCATGCTAGTAATATCATTAGAACCAAGTGAGCTATGAGAAAAACCAGATTCTTCCTCCTTCTCTCCTTTCCCACCCACCATGCAGTTACCTCCAAGGCAGGACACCTCAGCCTGAAGACCAGTGTCCAGGGACAGGGGAAGCCTGCATCTGTGGGACAGGGGTGGGAGTTGCAGCTGCAAGACCATAGAGGTGGCGTTGAGTCTAATGGAAGGAAGGAGATGGTGGGAAGGGGAGGGAATGGGCGTAATGTTTACTGAGCACATACTACGTGCCAAAAACTTGACACTTCTAAGCTTTCTTAATCCCCACAGAAATCCTGTGGGGTAGAAATTATTATCTCCTTTGTACTGATGAGGAAACAGAGGGTCAGTAAGGTTAGGTAAGTCACCTGAGGTCATATGACTGTGGAGGTGGAGCCAGCATTTGAATGCATGTCTTTTGATTTCAAATCCTACCTTCTCTCCAGGAGCACTGGCACCCTGTGAGAGCAATTCTAAAGTGCTGACTCTGTTGCTTGCCCATGTTACCTTGTGACCCTGAGCCAGCTGTTTGCCTTCTCAGCTTTCTTATCTGCAAAATGGGGTTTTCGACATGTTGGAAGAGTCCTGCAGATGTCCACCATTGCTTTTATCTTTGCTGCTGCTGCTCCTACTGCCCTGGGAAGTCACTCTCCCTGTGCCTCAGTTTTCTCATCTGTAAAATGGGTGGACTGGACTGGAGATGCCTAATCTTTCCAGCAATAGAATTATATTACTCTGCTTGGCATTCAGTTAAAGTTTATCTTCCCAACCTGTCTCCCACTGAGGGTTCCCCTGCTGATTTCCTTAGTTCTTACAGCATGGTTCTAACCCTGGTGCCCAGCTTGTTTTTGCCGCTTTGTAATTCCTTCAAGCCTTCGCTCCCATTCCTTACCTTCCTTGATTTATCTTTGCTTTCTTCTGCCAATTTGAATTCTTTCAAGGCCTAGATGAAAACTCAACTCTTCCATGAAACCACCTCTGGCGAGCCCCGCCCTGAGATAATTTCCCTTCCATTTAAATTCCCTCGGCTATTATGTCCCTGGTTGACTCACACTGCTTCCAAATGGTTTTTATTGTCTCACTGACTTCTGGTTGACTTAAACAAATTCCCTAAAAGTAAACTCCCCAAGGGCAAGGACCTCGTCTACTTCGGTGTTGCCTCAGTGACGCCAGCACAGTCCTGAGCGTATGCTTGATAAATTGAGGGGATGCTGTGTGGGTCACCCGCTCCTCCCTGCGTGGCTGAGCACCTCTGGGGAGGGGGTTTTCTTCAGGTTGCCTAGGTCTGTAAGGGTGAGGGCATCATCCCTCTGCCCTCATGGAGTTTGTGGAGGGAAAGAAGGAGACATGTAAATGTAACCAATTGCAATGTAATATGATGAATTCTATTCCCACGGCATGGGGGAGGGTGGTCCCCTTCGTGGAGAGGAGGCTTCTGCCAGCTCAAGGAGGAGCCAGGGTTCCCAGGGAGATGCAGGAGTGAGCCTTGCGCAGCGTGCACAGCGTGAGAAGATGCAGTACCTCCTGGTGTATTGAGGTGAGCTAAATGGTGTCTTTTAGGGGAGGGGCACAGGTCAGGGACACTGGCAGGAAATGGAGTCAGAGACGGAGCTTCTCCTTGTCCAGTAGCATTAGGTCCTTATCTCTGGGCCCACAGCTAAAGACCATGTCTAAATCGGAAAAGGAAGAGCTGGGTATAGAGCTTCATTTACTTATTTGGTATTAAAATGCCCCCTTTAAAAACCATGGTGACAATAGCTGTTACTTGATGTTTATTTGCTTTCTCTTTTCATTTTGTTTTAACATCTTTATTTGACAAAATACAGATTTGGTCATTCTATGTTAGAGGAAATATTCCAGGTTCAAATTCTTGGAACTGTTGCTCTGGGAGCCATTGAAATACACGGAAATAACAAGCAAGTGCAACACTGATTCAACTCAGGACAGGTGTGGAGCTTCTAAATAATTTCTGCTTTCTGCTGATGAGTAGAGCGCATGTGGCCAATGCTTGCGACGGGTGCTTTTAAAATGCCAAGCAGAGAGGCAGCCTGATGGGTTTTGGTGGCTTTAATCCCCGTCCTCTCTTGTGAGAGGCTCACTCTGTGGCTCCTTTTTTGTGCTCCTCTCCTAGCGATTTCCATCTGCTGCTCCCCCCTCCCTGGGAGGGAATGGAATGTGTCCTTATTCCTACCGAGCCTCTTGGGGGCAACTCTGACTTTATCACCAATCTTCCTGTCTTTCAAAGCAAGGGCTGACAACTGTGATTTCTCATCTCCAGGTGTGAAGGAAATTACCCCTTGTAAGTGTCTGCACATCTCAAGCCCTTGCCCCCCCCCAGGGTGGCTCAGTGCCTGTCAGCTGAATTTGCGCTAATGAGATTAAAGTCAGTGTGTTGGAACTTTCCAACATTTTTGCCCAGATCAGTCCAAAATTCCTAAGGTAAGAACTTGCCTGAATCAATATAGTAGTGGTTTCAAATCTTAAACTGTCCCTTTCAGGGCATTTCAGTCATTTTATGGAAATCAGAGAGCAGTTGAGGGGGGCCTGGAAACAAAGGTGTATAAAGAGAAGTGCAGGGTGAGGACCGAGGCTGGCTTCTCTGGTGGCAAAGGTATTTCGAGCTCTGTATGGTAAGGTTCGCTTTGCTTAATCCTTTTTCATTTTAGTTGGCATTTCACTCCACAGAGTCTTGCCCAAAGCGTCACAGCAGCTTTGCTGTAAAAGTAAGCAATCAGAATAAAATGTAGAGGTGTCCTGAAGGGCAAGGGCGGATGCACACCCTAGACCTTCATGGAGAGAGTGGGACTCCTAGGGGGTGACGACACAGGGGACATCAAGGGATGATTTTGAAATGGGTTCTCTCGCCATCAGCCCCTGGATAAGTGGGTATTGAAGGCCTGGAGGGTGGAAAGATGGGGAGGAGAATTCACTGTTGTTGAAGTGATCAAGGACTTAGAAAGAGTCTTGGAGAAACAGCAGATACCTGAACTCTTGTCTTAGCTCCATTGTGAGACTTTGGGCTAGTTACAGCATCCTTCTGGGCCTCAGTTTTTTAGATCAAAATGAGGGCACAGCACCACTGAGGTTCCTTCCGGCTCTGACATTCTCTTCTGAGATGCTAAGTGAAAGAGTCACACTACCCACTTTTGCTCCCTCCTGAGGTGTGAACTCCCTGAAGTCTGAGGCTGTAGCTATGTCCTGAGCTGTGCCTTGGTTTGCTGGGCTTAGCAATGACCCAGCTGCAAACACATTGACAACAGCCCACGGGAAGGCTGAGAACAGCCTGTGATGATGGAGCACATTCTGCAAGCCAGGGCTCTGGAGCAAATGGTGCTACCAGAGGCAGCCTTATGGGCTCGACTACAATGGTGAAATTTAGAAAGCTAAGCTTGCTTTAGGAGGTGGAAACACACACACACACAGAGTCCTCAGCCTCCTGTCCACCTCTAGGTCTTTGGTCCCACCCCCTACTGACGGACTCCACTCCTCTTCAACCTTTTCTGATCCCATTCATAGCCGAAGACCTTCCTCCGTGATGATTCCTTTTCTTGTGTTGATGGCTGTTGTTGATGAAGCAGAGACAATGTGCGTGCCTCCCTGTGTCTGTTCTCCACAATGGAGGAAGCGCTTGTCTACATAAATGACCTTTCATTGTCTGCCAGAGTGGCAAGATGTTGGATAGAAATCAGAAAGAAATTCTGGCACATGCTTCAACATGAAGGAACCTTGAGGACCTTACGCTAAGTGAAATAAGCTAGACACAAAAGAACAAATATCCCATGATTCCACTTACAGGAGGTACCTAGAGTAGTCCAATTCATAAAGAAAGTAGAATAATGATTTCTACTTTCATTGAATGGGGCCAGGAGAAAGGGGGTTGGAAAGTCATCTTTTGGCTACCGATTCTGTTTGGGAAGGTGAAAAAGTTTTGGAGATGGTGGTGCTGATGATTGCACAACAGTGTGAATGTACTGAATGCCACAGAACAAATACATTTTTAAATGGTTTAAATGGTAAGTTTTATGTTGTATTGAAATATTGAAATTTATATTTCACCATAAAAACTATGGAAGAGTAAATCCCTGCACAAAGGAGACTGGTTTCATTCTCTGGACTTCTTCAGCCAGGCTGTCAGCTTCTGGAAGCTGACTAATCCTTTGTTTATTGTAGTTTTTCATCAGGTCTGGTGACTTCCCATTTACATAATTAATAGGTAGAGCCAAGAGACATTGACACTGGGCTTGGTTTTGAATGCTCAATACTTTTTTGTATGGTGGTTATCCATGGGGTCGACATCACTACAACACAGAAAAGTGCCTTGCTTAATAGCACAAGAAGGAGGTAGTGATTTGGTGATACAGGACTCGGGTGAACAGGAGATGAATTTGAAGGGTGAAGAAGAAGACACTAATAATGGGGGTTGGTAGGAGTGTGAAGCCACGCTCTAGTGGCTCAAAGGGAAAGAGGACAGTGGACAGAGAGTAAGTAGAAGCTAAGGTTCCTATGTAAGCTGGGGGCACACCCTCTTGGAGCTGCCAGTTCCAAATGTGAATGACTCATAAGAACCATCCATAGCATTGTAATTCCATCAATATCTAGGTTCATTGAAGTCTCAGGAAAATAAAGTTATCTTATCTCTGCACTCTTTGTCTCTCTGGATCCTATCAATCTATGTCACTTCCCATCACTGCTTTCCATTTGCACCAAAGCTTGAGTGCCAGGGGCACCCTGCTAATTAATTACCCTTGGCCTGTGAGCACAGGTGTGCTCTTGTCAAGATTTCCATGCCTGGGGAAACATCAGCCTTTGGCTCCAACAGCATCTCTGCTGGTCCAGGTTCTGAAAGCCTCTCTGCCTGGGACTCTTCTGGGACATTGACTGTCCTCATTATCTCAATTAGCATTTCTTTTACACCTACTTTAGAGCAAGAAGTGACTTCAGAAATCATCTAACTCAGCGCTCCTCAAACATCAGTCTGCATATGGGTCACTTGGGGGATCTTCCTGGATGCTGACCCATAAGCAGATTGATGTTTGCAGATCCTGATTTGGGAAGTCTTTGGCAGGTAAGGAGGGGCCTGAGATTCCGTAGATCCAACATATTCCCAGGAGTTGTCCACGCTGCTGATCCCTGAACTATACATTAAGCAAGAATCTAGCTAGCCATGTGCAGAAAGCAAAAACTGGACCCCTTCCTGACACCTTACACTAAAATTAACTCCAGATGGATTAAAGACTTAAACATAAGACCTAACACCATAAAAACCCTAGAAGAATATCTAGGCAAAACCATTCAAGACATAGGTGTAGGCAAGGACTTCATGACCAAAACACCAAAAGCATTGAAAACAAAAGCCAAAATAGACAAATGGGACCTAATCAAACTCCACAGCTTCTACACAACAAAAGAAACAGTCATTAGAGTGAATCGGCAACCAACAGAATGGGAAAAAATTTTTTCAGTTTACCCATCTGACAAAGGCCTGATATCCAGAATTTACAAAGAACTAAAACAGATTTACAAGAAAAAAACTAACAAGCCCATTCAAAAGTGGGCAAAGGATATGAACAGACACTTTACAAAAGAAGACATACATGAGGCCAACAAACATATGAAAAAATGCTCATCATCACTGGTCATCAGAGAAATGCAAATCAAAACAACATTGAGATACCATCTCACGCCAGTTAGAATGGCGATCATTAAAAAATCTGGAGACAACAGATGCTGGAGAGGATGTGGAGAAATAGGAACACTTTGCACATTGGTGGGAGTGTAAATTAGTTCAACCATTGTTGAAGACAGTGTGGCGATTCCTCAAGGACCTAGAAATAGAAATTCCATTTGACCCAGCAATCCCATTACTGGGTATATATCCAAAGGATTACAAATCGTTCTACTATAAGGACACATGCACATGAATGTTCATTGCAGCACTGTTTACAATAGCAAAGACCTGGAACCAACCCAAATGCCCATCGACAATATACTGGATAGGGAAAATGTGGCACATATACACCATGGAATATTATGCAGCCATCAAAAACGATGAGTTTGGGCCCTTTGTAGGGACATAGATGAACCTGGAAACCATCATTCTCAGCAAACTGACAGAAGAGCAGAAGATCAAACACCGCATGTTCTCACTCACAGGTGGGTGTTGAGCAATGAGAACACATGGAGACAGGGAGGGGAGCACTACACACTGGGGTCAGTTGGGGGGAAATAGGGGAGGGACAGTGGGGGGTGGGGAGCTGGGGAGAGATAGCAAGGGGAGAAATGCCAGATGTAGGTGATGGGGAGGAAGGCAGCAAATCACACTGCCACGTGTGTTTCTATGCAACAATTTTGCATGTTCTTCACATGTACCCCAAAACCTAAAATGCAATAAAATAAATGGGAAAAAAAAAAAAACAATCTAGTCTTGTGATTCTCAGCGCTGACGACACATGACAATCACCTAGGGAGCTTTTGCAAAATACTCCTGAGATATTATTTAGTTGGTCTGGGTAGAGGTAGTTTTAATTTGTTTAAAAAGCTTGTCATATGATTCTAGTGAGCACTATATGTTAAAAGCTGAGCTCTGATCAAATAGCTTGATTTTACACCTTTCTCACTGAAATTACCAAAAAAATCCCACCTCACCATCCCACTTTGCCTCTCCATGCCACCTGGGATTTGATTTTCTGTCTTGAGAAAATTAGCTGTTATGAAGTCTCTAACAATAAGAAATAACATTTATTGAGCATTTGCCATATAATAGGCATCATTCTAAATGTTTACAATCTCACAATACCCCTTGAGTTAGATACGACTATTATCATGCTCATGTTTTTTTATAACTGTGACAACTTAGCCACAGAGAAGTAAAGTAACTTGCTATAGGTCACACAGCTAGTAAGTGACAGGGCCATGATTGGTGCTCAGGAATTCTGACTGCAGAGCCAGCTCTCTTAACCACTGCATGATTCAGCCTCCCTGTGCCATGCCAAAGATGCTGCAAGGCTGGATAATGAGGGAGGAAATGTATCCTTTTCAATCAAAACTTGCTCTTTATGTTGATATACTATTTTTTAATCTGGTTTTTTTTTTGTTATTTTTATGGATTAAGTTCATTTCCATTTCAAAAATCACCAGTGGCTCAAAGCTGTGTGTGTGTACATTGCTTTTCTATTTTCTATTCCACCCATCGATGCAGTAGGCCTTTGCATTGGAAGGCTGTGCAACTGGATTGCTGCTGTTCACTAAGGGACACTGACCCAAGTCCAGGATAACATCTGGGAAGGAGATGGTTGTGGGCCTTGGGTTTTAAGCTCCACCTTCCCCTCCTATAGGGTTTGAAGAATTTCACAGGTTCCAATCTGGCAAGACTTATTTGTAGGGTGGCCTCTAATGTAATCTGTCTCATGTTTTTCAGTGGTCCCTTGGCATATATCCTTCCCTAACAGAGACGTTCCCCTTAGCTCATATTTCAGCTCCCACAGATCCATCTCAGATTCTAAGCCATGTGGTTTAGTTGCCGGAAACACCACAGGTCTTGCCAATAGCGAGTTGTCTGTCTCCTGTAATACAGTACACAGCACAGATCCAACAGAGTAAGAAATGTTTCTAAACCATCAGTTTAAATAAAGCATCACGAAATGCTCCCAAACCAGACACACTATAAGATCAGTGCATTTGACAAATTGCTATTATAGTAGTTTGGATTTTATGCATTTTATGACCCTCCTTTAGTGCAAATGATTAAGAATTGACTGGAGTAGTCTCATAATAAAAAGGCAAAACTGGCCAGACAAGAATTTCATATGGTTCAATCTGTAAGAGAATTTCAAAGTTGGAGGTTTTTTGAGAATCTATCAGGCCCTCTTCCAAACATCTGAATGCCCTTTATATCATCCCCTATAAACAATGATCCACACTCTACATGAATACCTGTAGTGTCAGGGAACTCATCATCTTATGAAGCAGTCAGTTCTGTTTTCTGATTATTCCTACCATTAAAGTTCTTACTTAAAGTGAATTCAAACTAAGCCAATGAAACGTCTAGGAATCAATCCTAGTTCTGCTTCCTAATGTCACATACACCCAAAATCCGATTCCTCTTCCATTTAACAGCTTGCTTTAAGCAGTTTCCAACAGTGGTTATAGCTTCCTGTGTCTTCTTTTTCTCCAAATGAAGTATCATTTTGAAGATCTCCATGGCATCACAAGTCTTCCACTCCCCTAGCCTGTCCCCACGCAGCTGTGCTCCGGTTAGAAGCCAGTCCTCTCCACTGTGGAGTCAGGTGGGGATGCTCCCTCTCCTTGCACGCCCACTTTCTGTCATCTATATGTGCCCAAGAGAATGCACATCAAGAGCACTGAGCTTTGGGTCAACGCTGGCAACTCAAGCCAACAGCTTCCATATGGGCTTATGATATCCTCACACAGAGAAAGCAGCAGCTAGACCTTCATGCTATACCTCCTCCCACGACTGATTGTGGTCAGGATGCAGCACTGCCAGATGATGTCCAGGCAGTTTCATGACAGGCACTTTCTCTGTGTAACCACAGTGTGAAGCTCTGAGAGGATAGCTGGACCCCTCAATTAGCAGAGACCCCCCAGAAGCCCCAGCAAAAACCCAGGCTCCTGGATGCCTCCTTGCTGGTGTTTCCCTGACATTCAGGAGGCAGCATCGGTTCCGGGAAAATTTCCCTCTCCTTTTTCAGACAAAGTGCAGATCAGATAGGCTGACGGCTCCACCAGGATTCAGGATGTCACTCTTTCTGCCACGTGATTGTCTTTAACAAGGTTTCCAGGATCCAGGATGAGGAGTCAGTGTATTACCTGTCTTAGACTAAAAGATATAGGTAGATTCCTTTGGAATTGGCTAAGCAAACAGCTAGGCTCAGAATGAACCACCTCCTATTTCAAAACCCTTTTATCTGCCATGCTGAGACTGCTTGCTTCCCTGTGGTTGCCAGGAGCTTCTCTGGGCAGTGCCTGCCTCCTGTGCACAGGGAAGCCACCTGCACAAGAAAGGCAGGGGCATTGCTCACTGTGCACATGCCTCAAGCCAGGGGTGGCTGTCCAGCCAGCCCAGATTGCCCATGGTGCTTCCTTACTGAAAGCCCATGAAGTAAGTGAAGGTGATAGCCAATAGGCACATCAAGAGATGATCAACATCATTAGCCATCAGGAGAATGTAAATCAAGACCACTGTTAGTTACCACTTCGCAACCCCTAGGATGGCGAATATCAAAAAGACAGATGATAACAAATGTTGGTGAGGATATGGAGAAGCTGGAACCTGTAGACCCTGCTGGTGGGAATGTAAAGGGGTGCAGCTGCTTTGGAAACAGCATGGTTCCTCAGATAGTTCCTCAAAATGTTCAATGTGCAGTTGCCATACAGCCCTGCAATTCCACCCCCAGATATACACCCAAGATAAATGAAAACATGTGTCCACATAAAAATCTGTGCATGAATATGGCCAGGTCTGGTGAATCCCAGCACTTCGGGAGTTGAGGTGGGTGGATCACCTTAGGTCAAGCGTTTGAGACCAGCCTGGCCAACATGGTGAAACCTTGTCTCTACTAAAAATACAAAAATTAGCCAGGCATGGTGTGCATGCCTGTAATCCCAGCTACTCTGGAGTCTGAGGCAGGAAGATTGCTGGAACCTGGGAGGCAGAGGTTGCAGTGAGCTGAGATTGCACCATTGCACTCCGGCCTGGGTGACAGAGTGAGATTCTGTCTCAAAAACAAACAAACAAAAACTTGTACATGAATATTTACAGCAGCATCATTGGTAAGAGCCAAAGGTGATGAATGGATCAACAAGAGGTACAGTGGAGTATTATCCAGCTGTTAAAGGGAATGAAGCACTGATCCCTGCTCCAACATGGATAAAAACCTTCATCACGCTAAGCGAAAGAAGCCAGTCACAAAAGACAACAGGTGGTAGGATTCCATTAGTAAAAGACATTTAGAACGAGGAGATCTGCTGTAGAGCGGGAAGGCAGACTCGTGGTTGCTTAGGGCTGGGGTGTCTGGGGTCAGGGAAGAGACGCTGAAGGATGCAGGGCCTCTTTTGGAGGCGGTTGTGGTCCATATCTGTGAATATACTAAAAGCCACTGAATTGTACACTTTAAATGCGGGATTGTAGGTATGTGAATTATTTATCCATAAAATTGTTAAAAAGTAGCAAATTATAAGAACTTAAAATCAGTATATTGTCATTAATGTAACAATTGTAGGGCCTGCTAAGCCCACACCAATTATGTGGGCTGGGTGCCTCCTGCTCTCCGCCTCAGCCTCCTCACCTCTGCAATGGGACGTGCCCTTTTTGCCTCTGCCCTGCATTTTGGCCCCCATGCCATCCCCCTAGGGCTGTATCATCTTCCTAGCTCCTCAGGCACTTTACACAGAGGTCAAACCAGCCTATTCACCTTTCTCCAAACCTGAGGGCTGCTTGCCTGACTCCATGCGTTCATTTATACTGGCCTCTGTGGCTGTCCGGAGCTGCACGCCCTTTGCAGTGCTGCTCAGTCAGTGGGGTGGAGGGCACGGGAAGAGCCACGTGCCAGCCCAGCTCTGACTCCTGTCTCTCTGGGATCTCAAACCCTTTCTGGCCTTGCTCTTCTGTCCTGTAAAATGATGGAATGGGACTATTAATCAGCCTAATCTGAGGGAGCATTCCTTGAAATCACCGCAGGGGTTTTCTAAAGATCATAGCATGGTTAAATAAATTTTGGAAACACTGGTTTAAACAGGCTTACCTACCACAAGACTTCTCAGAGCCTACAGTATGGCAGCTGTGAGCCACCAAGAGGGGGATATGATTTGCAACCTTTCCTAGCTTTTAAAACTGCAAACGCGCACGATCACACAAACACACACATGCACGCACACACACACACATACATATACACATACAGACATATGACACATATGCATTTTAACAGACGTTCTTGTCCTACAGAATAACACCTAGGAAATACTGGACTAGTTGATCTTTAAGGGTCATTCTGAATCCACAAAACAAAACCAAAACAAATGCGTTTTGACTTGCGTGCAGCATGAGCTAATGAAAAGAAAATATAAACACAGCCCTCAAAACTAAACAAAGCAGCACGCTGGTACCCTGGCCCTGCACTGGCCTCTTACCCGGTCCCACACTGGCCGCCTGTTGTGCTACTCTGCTGGGGCTGCTGTGACAGAACACCACAGACTGATGGATCAGAAACACATTTCTCATAGTTCTGGAGGCTGGGGAGAGCCTGCTTCCTAGTTCACAGAGGGCGTCTTCTCACGCCTCACATGGTAGGTGGAACGGGTGAGGGGTCTTCTCTCAGGCTTCTTTTTATAAGGGCACTAATCTCATTCTTGAGGATTTTGCCCTCAGGACCTAATCACCTCCCGTCTCTTGGTACCTTTGCCTTGGGGGTTGGGTTTCAACATATAAATGTAGCAGAGATATTCAGATCATAGCACCTGCTACAACCTTGGACAAGTTAAAATCTGTTTCAGTTTCCTCATCCTAAAATCAGGAACCCTAATGCCTTACGTGGACTGTTGTGGTAGAAGGAAACCAAGGGATGCAAAGCCCCTAGCACCTGGCACCTCGAGGACAAGCACTCGCCAGGAACTGCCGCCTGCATTATTTTTTCTGAGTAGATCAGCTTCCTGACTTCCCTGCAGGCCCCTTGAGGGGCTCACCACATCCCAGGCACCTGTGTGCCCACCTGGTGACTGCACACTTCCTAGAGCATTGTATGATTTTCATAAATGTTGATGGAAATTTGTTTTATTAAGTGAATTAATCATGGAATTTCTCAGGAAGAAAAGTCGCATTTCTGTCTCCCAACCAGGCTGGTGGATTTAGGGTCCTGGCTGTTTTCTGTTGGGTGACCTTCATTCTGGCCCATGCAGGCTCCTTACCCACTTTTATTTGGAGTTAGGATCACTACCAGACCTATCCCCGGGCAGCTCAAAGAGAGGATACTGAGTTGGGAAGCAGGGAAGAAGAATTGGGGCACAACATTTAAATTGGGGCACAACATTTAAAGAAACATGTATTTTCTCTTCTAAATTCTACTTTTGATGCAATCCACAAGAAGGATGTGGGGATGAAGGTGTTAGCCAAGGAAGAGGGTGGCAGGTCCCTTACAGACACTGCTCACACTGGTGGTGTTTGATGTAGCCAGGCTTTCCTAATGACTTCTCATGGATTCACACTTAGGAAAAACATCAGGGCTAAATTAGGCATGGTTCTTGGACTTGAAGTCAATGCAGTTTGTAGAGAAGACAAGATTTACATTCACAAAATGACTAAAATATAAAGAAAATTGTCATCAGGCAGACTTTCCCTGACCTCTTGGATTAGAAGTTCCTTTGTTCTCTGCACCCAAGACAACTTTACCTTCCCTGTCTTAACACTCATCCATCATACTTGCAGTTCCGTGTTTAATCTGTCTTCCCTGCTAGATAGCAAACTCCAGGAGGCAGGGACTGCTCTATCATCAACACCAGCACAACACTGACTGGGCGCTTAATAAATATGGGACAGTGTTGTCGAAGATCAGATGATTGTAGATGTGTGGTGAGGGTGGGGAGGGATAACGTGGGGAGAAATACCAGATATCGGTGATGGGGGGAGGAAGGTAGCAGACCGCCTTGCCATGTATGTACCATGCAACAATCCTGCATGATCTGTCCATGTGCCCCAGAACCTACAGTGCAATAAAAAAATAATAAACAAATAAATAAGAGCTGAATGGAATCTAGATTGTGACGTTCAACCTTTGTTGGCCTCTGTGCCAGAGGTCAATTGCTAGAGAATTCAGAGAAAGAAGAGCTTCACTTGAGTGTTAAGACTTGAGAAGGGCCTGCACAATTCGGGATAGAGTAGGGGAAGGGAGGAAGCATTCCAGGGCGAGCGCAGCAAGGGCAAATGCGGAGGCAAGACGGAGTGCCGCCTGTGCTGAGGAGAGTGACTACTCAGCACAGGGCCGTGGGCTCAGCGCGTGCTCACTGAGCTCAGTTCCAGGAGGCATTTTCTCTGCTGGCGGCGGGAGGAGGAGAAAAGGGAACAGTGGAGACATACAAGGAGGGGAGGTTGCTTCATTCAATCTCCTTTCTATGCCACACTTCACTCACCCACCCCACGGCCAGGCTGAGGTCCCATACTGGGGCCCGATGCTGGGGGCCAGCTCCGTGTGTCACTCTTGCTAATGGGACTTCGACCTGTGAATGGCCTGGAGCATCCAGGAATGCACAGCAGACCAGCTGGCAGGCTTGGCAGGTTCATGGTGCTGGGAAATGGAGGGTTAAGATAGTAATTAGTCTCCTCACAGGGAACCCCATGGCAAGAAAACCATAAGAGCCATCGGCTTTGCCAGTGGGGAAATTATGCCCCACAGAGAAAGCTCTCCCTTCCGCAGTTTTCCTCCATCTGTGACTCAGCACCCTTGCCTACAGTTAAGAAGCCTGCTCACCTGCCCTTTGTCCAAAAGAGCCATTGCTGCGTTGCTCCACGGTGGAGCAGCCAGCCAAATGCAGCCATCCTGGGCAAAGGCACCTATTCTCAGCTCCACCCTTGGCCAGCTGTGCAACCCTGGACAAACTACAGTCTTTAGTCCTAGGCCTGGAGCAGAGTAAGCACTCATTAGACGTGGCTATTAACAATATCATTATACTCATTAGTGCACACAACTCATAAAACAGACAATAGCAGTTTAGGGCAGATAATTTTTTTTAAGTTTTTATATCTTTGTGTTTATTTGTCTATCCTGATATAAGATCTCTGGATCAGAGAAGAGAACTTTTATTTATGCACAGTGCATCTTAGTAATGCCTTTTCTCTATACCCCAATTCCTCATGAGACAATGACTGAGGGCCAGATGTTTACCTGCCTGGGCAGTGAAGCTTACACCACAAGACAGGATTCCCAGCATTAGGAAACTCAGAGCTTATATGAGGAAGAAGGAGAGATCTTTGCTCAGGAATATAAACAAATTCATTTTTTGTGTGATGGAGTTTTGCTCTTGTTGCCCAGGCTGGAGTGCAATGGCACAATCTCGACTCACTGTAACCTCCGCCTCCTGGGTTCAAGCAATTCTTTCACAGCCTCTGGGGTAGCTGGGATTACAGGCATGGGCCACCACGCCCGGCTAATTTTGTATTTTTAGTAGAGAAGGGGTTTTTCCATGTTGGTCAGGCTGGTCTCGAACTCCTGACCTCAGGTGATCCACCCACCTAGGCCTCCCAAAGTGCTGGGATTACAGGTGTGAGCCACCACACTCAGCCAGAAATATAAACAAATTCTGGAGAATTCTCTCTGGGGCAGGCCTCTAGGTCTATTATTACCAGTAGAATGTAGGCTAATGGCTTCAGAAGGAAAACGCCTTTAAATTTCCCCAGAGCAATTTCATTACCTTTAACTTCCAAAGTATGTTTAACCATTCAATCATCCTTTAACCCAGGTTACCAGCATACCCTCTGTTCAGAAAGCCTGGAACGTGCAAACGTGAAAATATTGATGGGGCGTTGTCTCTCACTTTCTCTGAGCAACTGGCAGCTTAAGATGAGTTTTGAATGTTCACCCCTCAACACCCATATGTGTGTGGGTATATGCAGATATTTGTGCATGTGTGTATATGTGTGTGTGTGTGCAAATAGTGCTGATCTTTGCACATGTGGGTGTATACATTTTGTGGAACCCATTTATGTGCAGTGCCAGGAGATGGATTAAGGTTTTTATATAGAAGAAAGCCTATGTGGGGCATCTGATGTGCAGGCTGTGAAGCCACCAAGAGCACAGGGTAGGAGGGCAGATGCACTGGAGCAGGACCACGGGTTCCTGCCTTCAACACAACTAGTCACATGACTCTGTACAGCTCCTTATTTGTGTATCAGTCCTGTTCTCTCTGAAATATGGATGGTTTGTATCTGTCATGCCTACCTCACATAGGCTCATGAAACTCAAGTAAGGTAATATATCTGGAAGCACTTTGAATAGTATAAAAACCAAACAAATCAAATGCAAGCTACTACTAATGGTGTTTTGCTACAAAATTCTGGTTACAATGTGCACATAGTACACAGCATAGTATGTGGTACATAGTTGGTACTCTATAGATGCCAGTTTTCTTTCTGCCCCCTCTGTACATAAAGGATACTACTTATGTTGGATGCGTGGAGGGAGGAATGCGTAGAGGGATGGAGGCCTTTGTTAGTACTGCTCCCTCTAAGTTACACACAAGTAGCCCCAAATCGAGTTTATCTCGACTTAAAGAAATAAGGTAATAGGACATGCCTAGCACACGAACTTCTGAATTAAATTTCCACCCTCCACAAGCATCATCAGGTGGAGGCTAGGATGAGCCGCACCTGGGGAGGCTCATCAAGCCCAGGCCTCCCCAAGAGAGTAAGGCAATTCAAAACATCTGATCTGCATTTAATTACATTAGGCATTTCTGGTGCAGCTCCACACCCCTGCACACCTGGTTGGTTTAAAATAACCTCTAACATTGGCCTCCTTCGACTGTTCTGGCCAATAAGTGCTCAGGGGTTGGGGCTGAAGGTATCAGTCTGCCCGGAGGTCCCACCTGAGGCAGATGGATTCATCAGCAGTGCTTGGCCTTGAGAGGAGGGGGCTGGAGAAGACTCCAAGGACATCCCTGTTCCCTCAGTGCTGCAGCAAGGTGAGTGTGGTTCTGCCACAGAGCCGGAGCGAGCACGCCGGCCCCTCCCAGGCTGCTGCCATAATCTCCAGGTGAACAGAGCTCATCTTGTCTTAGCCTGGGCACCTCCAAAATAGAGCCTGAGACAAAAGATTGCATGCAAGCCATTGGGAATGAGATTCCAGCGAGCAGGAGGGACAGATGGGGAGTGAAACAAGGGAGACGCGAACCCTAATGGAAGAGTGTATTAGGGGTTGGCTGCTGCTCAAGGCGACTGGAGTGCATTCCTCTGTGGCCTTCAGAGGAGCCTCATGAAATGACTCCAAAGAGTCTACTGGAAAGCAAAATGCAAAGCATGTCTCCATTGGCCACTGTCTCCCATTGGTCAAGGCCTGGATCAATGAGCTTGAATGCCCCATGCTCTAGGTTGCCCACGTGTGAGTGTAGGGTTAGTAGCAAAAGTCCTAGGTGCAGGCCTAAGATGAGGCCCTATCAGATTAGACCAGGGCAAAATTCATCCAAGTCTGTCTAGAACTATTGCCACAGCCATGACTGGTTAAGATGTGGGGCCAAAATGATTTCTGAAGTTGTGCTTAAGAGGAATCCAGTGCCTGTGTGGACTGTGAAAACCTCAGTGACTAAAGGGCATTGCAGCCTCTGCATGTCCAGAGGGGGTAGGGGGCTGTTACCAGAAGCATAGCCCATTCCACCTGACTCCAGCCCAGTGCTGACTAGCAAACTGAGTATCTAGGGTGTGTAGGGGCAGGACACTTCCACTCCTCCCCTCTCCCCACACACCTAGAGTTCCTGGCCCCAAAATACATTTGGAATGTAACCCTGGCGGGGGGAAGCATTTGTGGTTCCTGCATGTGCTCTGCCTATTGTTAAAAGACAGGGTGCACTGAGAGATGCTTTCCAGCTCAACCCCAAAGTTTACATAACGCAGAACAGAAGGCCAGCACCCAAAAGCATTTATGTGTTGTTGTATAAAGTATTTCTGAATCTTTTTTCATCTTCACATCAAATCCCATGAAGAAGGAATTATAGACTTTATGGAAAAGCTGACTGGGCCTCCGGGCAGTTCACCGATCTCTTCTAGACTCCAGAATCATTGAGTATAGCAATGCTAGAAATGCAATCTAGTTCATCTGGTTTCAAATCTGGATTCTTCTATAGCATATATCAAATTCAGCCCCCAAAATATTTTAACCTACTGGTAGACTGTAAGCTGCTTGAGAGCAGGGACGTTTATCTGGCTCACAGAGCAAGTATTCAACTGGTATTAGTTGAATGCATGTTGCAAACGAGTTTCTGCTCAGATTTAAATCAGGAATATATCCTTGCCTCCCTGGTACCCAGCTTATAGCAGGTACTCCACACTGCACTGAATACATGTAAAGATAAATGAAGCACCCCAGTGACGCTCTTTTGAAATAATTTCCCAAACTTACAGAGAGTCTCATGTACGATACAAAGAGCTTCTCCCCTGAACCACGTGAGGGCCATCACCCCAAGTTCTTCAGTGTTTCCTGCAAGCAAGGATATTATTCCCCTACACAGCCATAATACAATCAACACCAAGACATTAGCATTGCTGCATTACAACAGATGCTGTCTACTCTGTATACACCAATTGAGTTTCAATAATTGTTCCAATAATGTCCTTTTTTTGAGAAAGAATCCAGTCTGGGATTCCAACTTGCATTTAGTTGTCATTATCTTTTTTCTCCTCTTCACTCTGAAACAATTCCTTAGTTTTTTTCTTGACTTTCATAACCTTAACACTTTCGAAGATTACAAGCCAGTTTTTTGGTTGAATGCACTTTGGTTTGGGTTTGCCTGATGGAGCCTCTTGCTGGGGTTCAGGTTATGCATCTTTGACAGGAATGTAAAGGTAGGATACGGGGTCCTTCCTATTACACCCTGTCAGAGTGACAAAAATGTAAACATGTCTCATTTCTGATGATGTTTCTTTTGATTATTTGTTTAAGGTGGTATCTGCTAGCCTTCTCCATGAGAAATAATTCTTTTCCCATTGTAAATAATAATGGGGAGAAGGGATTTGAGACTATTAATATCCCATTATTCATCAAACTTTAAATTTATTCATTTATTTATATTCATTTGGATATAAGGCTTCCTATTTTTTCCTCCCTGGGTTAAAATCATTACTATCGTAGGGGTCAAAAGTACAAGATCCCTTTCCTCCCCATTATAAGGATTACTGCTGACACCCCTATAACAGATTAACAAAAGTAAAGCATAACAAATGTATTTGATTATAGTTTTATATGACACAGGACACTTCAGAATGAAGATGCAAGGATACAGGGGAAGCTGTGATTTTATGCTTAGGTTTGATGAAGTAAGGACAGCTGTGTAGAAATATGATTGCATAGAAAGGGTATGAGCTGATGGTCACAGACAGTGGGGAAACCCAGCAGGGCCTGTCTGGATTCTTGTTAGCCTCTTTGTTGTAACATTTCTTCCCCCTGGATGTGGGGTAGGACTTTTCTGGAATGAGGTTCTTAACTTCTTTAATGGCCAGCTGTTACACAGAAAAATAGGAAAGGTTAGAGTAATATTTTAAGGCTTTATAACTGGCTTTAGGGAAAAGAGGCTCTGGTTTCTATAACCCACCTTGAGGATGAGGAATTCTGATGACCATGGCTTGCTTCATGGGAGGATGAGGGGTGAAAGGCGGGCAGGAGAAGGTCAAAGAGAAACTTTCCTTTGGCGCTGAGTCTGAGGCCTTCACTTTGGGGTATTGTTTTCTGAGCCCAACCACCGTTATTACTTATTTTATGCTCAGATTGTCCCAGATTTGTCTAAATGAAAAATCCTCATTCTTCACTGGGCACCTCCTGACTTTCTGGCACAGATGTTCCAGGTTCTTTTTGTACTTTTCCAGCTCCAGGAATCATGCATTTCCCCAGCGATGCCTGGTTTCTTTTACTGATGAATGGTATTTAGTCACCAAGATCGGGGTGCTAAGTGTGCTCATTGTCTTTGAGTGTCACTGCCCCCAGGCCTTCTCAGCAGACAGTGAGGAGAGGACATGCATACATGTGTATGCACACACATACACACACACTTATCTACATCTGTCAGATGTATTTCTATGTATTGGCAACCATCCTGATACCACTATCTTCAGTCCAACACTGTGAAGTTCATTCTCATTTTCTCCTTTCTCCAACAGTGAAAAACCTGTCTTTCATTATCCTTAATGTACTGTTTTATTTGGTCAGTCCCTCTGTATGCAACCAATCTCCAATTTCGGCCCCTTCTCCTCTCCCATGCAAATGCCCTTCCACCCCACTCAGACTCTGCTATCCTGTGCTAGGTCACCCCTCCCCAGGTGAGCACCCTCCTTACCCTGCTCAGACTCTAACTGTGCTCTGAGCCACTGCAGCTCCCTACCCCCTGTCCCCACCCCTACCACTGCATGGATTTCTACCTCCCACAACCCTCCTAATGCTTTTAGTATTAAATTGTTCAGGAAAGAAAAAAGATAAGGAAGAATCCTACAGGTGCCTCATGAGTGAGAGAGTTGACTGCTTCCACACACTCCAGTCCAGGTTTTACAAGGACCCAGGACAGAAAGCAGGCTGGTGGGAAGAGTAAACACAGATATCTTCCAGCCAGCAAAGCTGATTGAGGGTGAAAGACCTCAGGATACCTTTGAGGGAGGAGGAAGACTTGAAGAGGATACAAGATGAGATTCTAGGGTGTTAATAATTTCCTAGAATGTAAATGCCATTGGCAAGTGAGGTTACAAATAATGACAAATGATGTATGGGCATGGATTATGACAGAAGAGGCCAAAGCTTTCCTACTTAATACACACAAGTTTGTGATAAAATCATGGTTCAAATCTGGAACTTGTACAACCATTTTTACAGTTAAGGAAACAGGCTGGAGAGAGTTGATGATGGTTCAACACTATACAGATGAGAGCTCAGGTTTCCTAACTCTTAAACAGGACTCTTTTCACTACAGTTTCAAAACTAATACATTTATTCCATAAATTTTTCTTAAATTTTTTCACATCAAACTCTTGTCTCCAGTCTTCCTTCTTCCCGTCCATCCAGCCTTGTTATAAGAGAACTTTTTGTGTATGCATTACTTAGGTAGAGAAAAGTACACAAATCCTAATTGTTCAGCTCAATGCATTTTCACACACATCCATGTAACCACCACCCGGATCAAAGAATAGAAAAATACTAGAACCCAGAAACCTCCTACACCCAACTCCCAGTCACCATCCACCACTTCCTCAAACAGAAGACTGTCTTTTGTCATCATTATCTGGTTTTACTTGTGTTTGGAATTTATATAAATTAAATAGTGGTATATGTATTTTTACACGTTTGGTTTCTTGCACTCAACATCACATGTAAGATTCACATTGTGCAAATAGCAATAGCTCACTCATTTTCATTGTTGTAGAGTTTTCCGTGATATGCCTATGCCACAACTTATTTGTTGACTCAATTTCCGATAGATCTTTGGAGTGTTTCTAGTTTTTGCTGATTGCAGATAGTGCTGCTGTGAACATTCTTCTGCATGTTTTTTGTTTTTTCCTGTATCCAGCAACCTGGCTAAACTACAGAATAACTCCAATATATGCAGCATTTCTTTTGGGTATAAAAAGTAGTATTGCTGGTTATATAGTATGCTCATAGTCAGCTTTAGTAAATATTGCCAGTTTTCCAAAGTTGTCGCATCAATTAGAACAGCAGTGTATGAGAGTTCCAGTTTCTCCATATCTGTGCCAGTGCTTGATACGTTCAGTCTTAAGTTTTAGCCACTCTGGTGGGTATGCTGTAGGATTTCATTGTGATTTTAATTTATATTTTTCTGATTGTATCTCTTTCCATATTTTAACGGCAATTGATAAATCCTTTTATTGTGTGAATTTTCTGTTCAATTCTTTTGCCTATTTAGGGGTTGGAATGGGTATTGTCTATCTTTTAATTATTGTTTCCAGGATTTCTTTATATATTCTTGACACCTACCCTATGTATTGCCAATATCTTCTTCCCCTCTATCACTTGTCCAATGGTGTCTTCTAGTAAATCAGCATTCTTAATATTAATGTAGTCCACAGATTCTTAACAGGGCTATATTTTCCTCATGGGGTATAAATTGGCTTTGGCGGGGCATAAAAAAGTTGTAAGAATTGGTTTGTGGCCCTTCAAAGAAATATAATTCATAAACAGATAAACAGTATATCTATGGTATTAAAATTTTATGAGGCAGGAATTATGGAGATTAGGAGAAAAATTTTTAAAAGGCTTCTTAGGGTGTAAGAATTTTAAAAGGTTGGAAAACACTGACAAAGTCCCATGTATCTATATTTGCCGTTTTGAGTCCTGATAATCTTTGCACACGCCAAAGTCTTAAAGATAAAAATAGCTTTTTATTTTGTTTTTCTGACAGCGTCTGTCTCTGTCAGAGTGCAGTGGCGTGATCATTATTCACTGTGTCCTCAACCTCCTGGGCTCAAGTGATCCTCCCACCTCAGCCTCCTGAGTGACTGGGACCATGAATGCAAGCCTCCATGCCTGACTAATTTAATTTTTTTTTTTTTTTTTTTTGGTAGAGATGGGGTTTCCCTATGTTGCCCAGGCTGATCTTGAACTCCTGGGTTCAAGTGATCCTTCCAACACTTTGGGAGGCCAAGGTGGGACTACAGGCATGAAGCACTGTGGCTGCCTTTTAGTATCATTTACACATTTTTAAAAATGTTGTAGCATCAATAAATAGTAATATATTCCCTTTTCATTGTTCATGTAGATCAATTTTATCAATTTTATTCATCTTAACAAAGAAATCATTTTTGGTTTTGTTCATTTTTTTGATTGTACATTTATTTCTGTTACACAAATTCCTGTTCTTAATTTTATTGTTTCCTTATTTATTTAGGTTTTGTTCATTTTTACTTCTTTTTTTTTTTTTTTTGAGACGGAGTCTTGCTCTGTCACCCAGGCTGGAGTGCAGTGGTATGATCTCGGCTCACTGCAAACTTTGCCTCCCAGGTTCAAGCAATTCTGCTGCCTCAGCCTCCTGAGTAGCTGGGACTACAGGTACCTGACACCACGCCCAGCTCATTTTTGTATTTTTAGTAGAGATGGGGTTTCACCATATTGGCCAGGCTGGTCTTGAACTCCTGACCTCAGGTGATCTGCCTGCCTTGGCCTCCCAAAGTGCTGGGATTACAGGTGTGAGCCACCATGCCCAGCCAGCACATTTCTACTTTTTTAGATGGTTGATCTTCACCTTTTTTTTCCCATCCCACTATTTGTTCTAATGGCCAACATTTTTCGGTAAGCATTCCTAGCTTCTTCCTATAAGTTTTGATATGTTCTATTTTTGCCATTCATTAAAAAACTTTTTGAATTCCATTGTAATGTCTCCCTTGAGCTATAAATTTTTTTTACAAATGCTTTGCTTAGTTTCTAAACATTTTCAGGTTTCCAATTATCTTTCTGTTGTAGATTTTTAACTCAATTCTACTGTGGTCAGAGAATATTCACTGAATGATTTCAATCTTTTAAAATTCATTGACATCTCTTTATGGCTCAGCTTATGGTCTGTTTGGTAAATGTTCCCTGTGCCTTTAAAAAGAATGTATATCCTGAGATTACTTGCTATATAGTTTTATATATGTCAGTTAGGTCAAGTTTATTACTCCTGTAGTTCCAATCTCTATTCTTATTGATTTTTTTGTCTGCTTGTTCTATCAATTCCTGATAGAAGTATGTTGGTGTCCCATGTTAAACTCTGTGTCCTTACATTTAAGATGCTCCTCTTGTAAAGAGCATATAATTGCTTTTTGTTTTTCTAGTCCAGCCTAACAATCTTTACCTTCTATTTCAGTATGTATATCATTACATTTAAGACAATTATAATTTCAATTTACCGTCTTACTATGTATTTGCTGTTTGCCCCACCTATACAGTGTTGATATTTCTCTGTTCATGCCTCACTTACATTACTCAGTTTTTGTTTTCCTATTTTAACCCTCTACTGTCTTGTTACTATTTATTTATTTATTATTATTATACTTTAAGTTCTGAGGTACTTGTGCAGGTCTTGCAGGATTGTTACATAGGTATACATGTGCCATGGTGGTTTGCTGCCTCCATCCCCCCGTCACCTACATTAGGTATTTTTCCTAATGTTATCCCTCCCCAATGTCCCCACCCCTTGCTATCCCTCCCCTAGCCATTCACCTCATAACAGGCCCTAGTGTGTGATGTTCCCCTCCCTCCATGTGTTCTTATTGTTCAACACGCACTTATGAGTGAGAACATGCTGTGTTTGGTTTTCTGTTCTTGTGTCAGTTTGCTGAGAAGAATGGTTTCTAGATTCATTCATGTTCCTGCAAAGGATATGAACTCATCCTTTTTATGGCAGCATAGTATTCCATGGTGTATATGTGCCATGGAATGGCACATATTGATGGGCATTGGGTTGGTTTCAAGTCTTTGCTATTGTAAGCAGTGCTGTAATGAATATACATGTGCACGTGTCTTTATAATAGAACGATTTATAATCCTTTGAGTATATACCCTGTAATGGGATTGCTGGGTCAAATGGAATTTCTATTTCTAGATCCTTGAGGAATTGCCACATGGGCTTCCACAGTGGTTGAACTAATTTACACTCCACCAACAATGTAAAAGCATTCCTATTTCTCCACATCCTCTCCAGCATCTGTTGTCTCCAGATTTTTTGGTTTGTTTTTTTTTCATTTTCATTATCAAATCAGTGGTATTGCAGTCTCCAGATTTTTTAATAATCACCATTCTAACTGGTGTGAGATTGTATCTCATTGTGGTTTTGATTTGCATTTCTCTAATGACCAGTGATGATGAGCATTTTTTCATATGTTTGTCGGCTGCATAAATGTCTTCTTTTGAAAAGTGTCTGTTCATATCCTTTGCCCACTTTTTGATGTTTTTTTTTTTTTTCTTGTATTTCTGTTTTAGTTCTTTGTAGATTCTGGATATTAGCCCTTTGTCAGATGGGTAGCTTGCAAAAAAATTTTCCATTCTTTTGGTTGCTGGTTTACTTTAATAATTGTTTCTTTTGCTGTACAGAAGCTCTTAAGTTTAATTAGATCCCATTTGTCTATTTTGGCTTTTGTTGCCATTGCTTTTGGTATTTTAGTTATGATGTCCTTGCCTATGCCTATATGCTGAATGGTATTGCCTAGGTTTTCTTCTAGGGTTTTTATGGTGTTAGGTCTTATGTTTAATTATTTAATCCATCTGGAGTTAATTTTTGGATAAGGTGTAAGAAAGGGATCCAGTTTCAGCTTTCTGCACATGGCTAGTCAGTTTTCCCGAAACCATTTATTAAACAAGGAATCCTTTCTCCATTGTCAGGTTTGTCAAAGATCAAATGGTTGTAGATGTGTGGCGTTACTTCTGAGGCCTCTGTTCTGTTCCATTGGTCTATATCTCTGTTTTGGTACCAGTCATGCTGTTTTGATTACTGTAGCCTTCTACCATAGTTAGAAGTCATTTAGTGTGATGCCTCCAGCTTTGTTCTTTTAGCTTAGGATTGTCTTGGCTATGCAGGCT